>NC_137696.1:20231036-20435992 GCF_964034855.1 Anser brachyrhynchus
GACTGAGACTAAAATATCTAAATGTCTGAAACTTTTGTGCTCCATGTTGCATGTCACTACTTCCAGACATGGCTGTTATCAGTGGAGGCAAATAAATCCACCCATAAAGAAGGAGAGGAAACATATGAAAGAGTGTTCTGACTTTGGAGCTTGGCTCATTATGTGTGCTTAGGAGTCCTCTCTTTAGCTTCTAAGCATGTCATGAGCCTACTGTTAATGTTTTCAGCGGATCTATCCTGTTAAGAAGGAGGGAGATCAGAAAGCCTGATCATGACTTGAGTCAGTAATGTTCAAGCATGAGAAAACAGAATTCTAGTCACAAAGCAACTTTTCATTTGCTATTGCCTAATTCTTAAGTCCTGCAGTCTTTTCAAGATGAAGTAAAAGATTTATATAAGCAATTTTACAAAAAATTTCACTTACTGCCTTGAGAGGAGGTTTAAGTGAGCTTGCTTTACTTAAAATTATAATGAAATGGAAGATGAACTAGGTGACCTGTTCTCTGGACCAGGGTACGTTCATCATGTCTTGAGCATAGCTGAAAATGATATGTGGCTTACTAAGAAAAATATGCCACACAGCACCTTTCTAAACAAACTCTAGCCTTCAAACTAAAACAGTACTTCTTGAACAGTTTATGATCTCAGACGTGTAAAATATTCTTAGATTCCCAGCCTCAGCAATAGAGATTTCAGTTGAATATCACTACCTCTTTAATCACTTTAATTGACTCCGGCCTACTGAGGAGTTATAAATAACAAAAAATATCTAAGAAAAGTTGCTGTTTCTTCTTTATAATTGATCTCATTTGTGTTCACAAGAACCAGGGTGCACACTCATTATGAAGTTGTTGACCAAACTTTTGTGGTTAGTGTAACATCTGAGTAAGGACAAGTTTCCCACTAGTGATATATACCTTGTATTTTTTTTTTCTCCCATATTTACTGAATGGGTGAAATTAGGTAATACTCCAAAATTTCCAGTAAAATCACAGCCTTCTTGAAAATTGACAGCTTAATTGCTCAGTTAGAGGGCTCTGGGTAATCCTCGGTACACTTGTGATACTTTTAAAGCGTGCTAGAGACGTATTCATCTAATAATAAAGATGAAAGATTTTGATAAAGTAAACAAAATATTGGAGTGGATCCAATATTCATCACAGTTTGCAGATACAATTGCCACTGTTATCATTGTTTCCACAATGTAGCATTCAGGATTTCACAGAACAATAGAATCATTAAGGTTGGAAAAGACCTCCAAGATCATCTGGTCCATTTGTCCCCCTACCATCAATGTCACTAAATGACACTAAACTATGTCGCCAAGCACCACGTCCAACCTTTCCTTGAACACCCCCAGGGACGGTGACTCCACCACCTCCCTGGACAACCCATGCCTAACTGCTCTTTCTGAGAAGAAATGTCTCCTCATTTCCAACCTAAACCTCCCCTGGCGCAACTTGAGGCCATTCCCTCTAGTCTAGTCCTTTTCCTTCCCACTAGTTACCTGTGAGAAGAGGCTGACCCCCAGCCCCCCACCACTTCCTTTCAGGTAGTTACAGGGAGCAAGAAGGTCTCCCCTGAGCCTCCTCTTCTCCAGACTAAACAACCCCGATTCCCTCAGTTGCTCCTCATAAGACTTGTGTTCCAGGCCCTTCACCAGCTTCGTAGGATTTTCTGCTATATCTGCTTTTTCTTTCTTTTAATGGTTTGATTGAAATTATTTTGATTCCTCTAAACGATGGTTGGAGATGCTCTCCACTTTTCATAATTTATCTCAAAGAAATATAATAATGGTGACTTAAATATTACTTTCATATGGTTGTAAGTCTAAACGAATTAAAGTTCATATATACATAGAATCGAAAATGTCTCCTGATTTTCTCCAAATAGCAAATTCATCACAAATATGTTAGTCATTTTGGATGACCTGAATATTTGTTTTCCTTAAATGAATGTGTTGTTTGAAAAACTTTGCCTACCTTGAATTCAGAAGTCCATGAATATACTGAAGGATTACTGCTGAGTCAGCAATAGGTATTTTGACAGTCATGGTGTGTTTCCATTAATGATTACTGACAGGAAAAGCCAAAAACTAGTAATAATGCAGAGGTATGGGAGAATCCTATGCTTTTCTTTTATGTATGCAGTTCTGAGCAGCTAGTTCACATCAGTGTGAAGGACTCACATTTTGAAACATGCAATACGCTCTTAGATTGTGAAGGAGTCAGTGTGTTTATTGCAAACTGCTTCTGGGATTCTTAAATGGGTCAGATGGGTGACTTTTTTCATGCTGTTGGGAAAAGGTCCATTTTGGATCAGGACAGCACTCCAAGCCAAACTTAAGTTTTTGTTCCAAATCATGGATGAGTTGCAGTTAAGCATTTCTTTATTGCTTTATGTTGAATGCTGCCAAACTGTTTTCATTATCCTCACTGTAGGCTGCATCTTGACTAGAGCAAACTTTCAAAATGTATTCAACATCAGCTTCAGTGGTTAACCTTTATTTTTAAGGTTTATAATTTTGTCAGAGGACTATAATCAAAGCATTAGGAACCTTAATGTAAGTGCCATGTCTACTTTACCCTCAAACCTGCAATATCTAAATATAACAGGCTAAGGTTTGAATGCAGATGTGCTTGTGCTATGCTTTGTTTGCTGTTCCTGTTTTTTCCAGAAAAGCATATGTAGAATATATTTATCTGATAGTGTAGCTGAGATAACATTATAATTTTGACAAACATGATTTCTGACAGCAAATTTTGCTATAAAGGTGCTGATTTTGCATTTAGAAAAAAATGGATTTGCTTTCCTTGACTTAATCTAAATTATTTTCTCTAAGTTAGAATTATACAATGAATCTAAATAAATAGGTGTTAATGGATTACAAAGTACTGTTTTGAGGTACAGTTTTTATACAATTACTCAAGAATTAGAGACAACTGAGAATGAAAAATAAAATAAACAGCAACTTCCTAAAGACATGGATTCTCAGATTTCATATAACTTGTTCTAGTTTTTGATAGATTTTTTTTTACAGAAGTTAAAGAAAACAAACAAACAAAACAATTTCCCTTTCTCCACTATTCTGTCCTTATTCTGTGTGTTTTTTTTTTTTTTTTTTATTGTATCAAGGGAGGTTCAGAAAAGTACTAGGAAAATTTCTTCACCGAGATGGTAGTCGGGCACTGAAAGAGGTTCTCCAAGGAAGTGGTCATGGCACCAAGCCTGCTAGAGTTCAACAAATATTAAGACAATGCTGTCAGATATATGGTTTAATTTTTAGGTTGTCCTTTGTTCCACAAAGGAGTTGGACATGATGATCCATGTGGGTAATCCTTGGGATATGATTCTAAGATTTCAACGTTAGAGAATGAGTAAACAAAGCCTGTTTTTTAAAAGTGTCATTTAGATTTCATCTGGTAGGGTTCTTTCATTCCATATGTGTTCCAAATTCTTTCATTCCATATGTGTTCTTAGCTGTTCTGCTATTTTCCTTTCTTTATAAATATATTTTGTTTTTTAACTGCTTCCCAGAGCAAAGTGCAGTTGACATTCAAATCCCAATGTGTTGTTCATATTCTTCATTATCGTTTAAAAATTGCGTTGGTTGTTAGAATAACCCCACTGCTCCTTCAGGTACTCCAAAGTGAGTAGCTTTGTCCTTTGTTCCATACTCAACCCCAAAAGCTTGTTATTATATTAAAAATACTAAATGTATATTTTATATGGTTTCACTGAAAATACAGAAAAAAAATAAAAATCTAAGGAACCTTGTCTCCCTGAAATAATGGAGGCATGCTGAAAAGTTGGTCTAAAATTATTTTGAATGTTATGTGCAAAGTACTAGCAGACCTTAGTAGTCATAAGTAATGTGAAAGAAGATGGCACTGCAGGAAAAAGACTTCTACAAAGAGTGATAATAGGCCATACATCTAACAAAATCCCTTCATTTTATTTTATTTTTTTTTACCTTCACTCAGAAAGCAATGTTCAGTTAGATCCACTGTGAAGTCTGTTTTCCAGCTCAATAGTAATAAAACTAAATAAAGCCCTATTCCTGCAAGCTCACATGTATTTGGCATTACTTTTAGCATAAAATATTTACAAGCCAATATGAAAAAGTTTCAAGTCATATTTGAAATTGCTATAATATGTAATTCTTAAATATATATATAACCAACACAATTAATTCTGTGTTTTAACAAACAAAACAAAAAATACTCCCACTCCCCCCTTTCTCAGGAATTATAAACTTAATTATGTTGGGAATAAAGCTGTTTACAATGTACATCATTATATGAATAAATTGCATATGACCTTACACTAAATTACTTGTTTTCACACTAAGAGATGACCTAACATTACACTTCAAAGTATATTCTGAATTGAGGTAAATGGACAAAGATTATCTGTAGAGCAGGTCTCACTCAATAGTACTCAGAACTGAAGCTGACACACAGATCTAGTTAACCTTTTAGAATAGTTCAGTTGGAAGGGACCTACAGACTTTGAGTCCAAGCTCCTGACCACTTCAGAGCTAACCAAAAGTTAAAGCATGTCATTAAGGGCATTATCTAAATGCCTCATGAACACTGAAAGGCATTAGGACATTAACAATCTCTAGAAAGCCTGTTCCTCTGTTTGACCACCCTCGTGATATTGAAATTTTTCTTAACATCTAGTCCGAATGTCCCCTTTGTGCCCTTTCCATTCCTTCACATTTTATCAGTGGTTACCAGGGAGAAGAGATGTATTGTATGGGAACAATAAGGTCACCTCTTAGCCTCCTCTTCTCCAAGCCAGATAATCCAAGTGAACGCAACCTCACCTTATAGAACATATCTTCCATCCCTTTTACTAGTTTTGTTGCCCTCCTCTGGACATTTTCAAGTATCTTAATATCCTTTTTCTATTGTGGAGCCATGAACTTCACACAATATTCAAGGCAAGGCCATACCAATGCTGAATATAGCAAGACAATCACCTCTTTTGATGGCTGGTTATGCTGTGTTTAAGGCACCCCAAAATGTAGTTTGCCCTCTTGGCTGCCGGGGCACACTGCTGACTCCTGTTGAGTCTATTGTTGAGCATCATCCCCAGATCCCTTCTGGCAGAGCTGCACTATAGCCATATAGCCACTCATCTCCTAATCTATACCTGACTCTAGCATTACTCCATCCCAGGTGCAGCACTCAGCGCTTACCTTTGTTGAATTTCATGCTGTTGATGATTGTCCAATTCTCCAAAATATCTGGAACCCTTTGCAAGGGCTCTCATCCCTCCAGAGAGTCAACTGCACTTTCCAGTTTAGTATTGTGAGCAAACTTGCTAAGGATGCATTCAACTCCTGCATCCAGATCATTGATAAAAATGTTGAACAGAACTGTTCCTAGAACTGAGCCCTGGGGAACACTGCTAGTGACTGGCCGCCAGGCAGATGTAGCCCCATTCACTATGACTCTTTGAGCTCTACCATTGAACCAGCTCTTCACACAGCATAGCGAGAACCTGTTTATCTCACTGTTGGGCAATTTGCCCAGAAGGGTGTTGTGAGGGACAGTATCAAAGGTCTTACTAAAATCCAGAAAGATTACAGGCACTGCCTTCACTTCATCCACCAAGCAGGCGACCTTGTCGTAGAAGGAGAACAAATTACTAAGGCAGGGTTTTCCCTTGATGAACCCATGCTGACTATGCATGATAATAGCTTTGTTCTTTAAATGCCTTTTAGTAGCACCCAGGATAATATTCTCCGTAACTTTTCCAGGTGCTGTGGTTAGACTGACAGGTCTGCAGTTTCCTCGTCCTTCTCTTCTGACCTTCTTCTGCCTTCTTGTATTACACTGGCTGGCTTCCAGTCAGTGGGGACCTCCCCACACTCCCAAGACCTTTGATAATTTTTTGAGAGGAGTCCAGCTATAACGTCTGCTTACTCCCTCAGTACCCTGGGGTGAATCCTGTCAGGCTCCATGGACTTATGGATGTTCAGCTGATACAACTTGTCCCTTCAAATTTTAGTGGCCACAAGTGGAAAGTCACTGCTGTCAGACATGGTCCTCCAACTCAGAGGACTAAGCAGCCCAAGATTCATCATTAATATTAAAGACTGAGACAAAAAGGCATTAAATGCCTCTGGCTTTTCCTCACCTTTGTTAGGTGGCCATCTTCATCAGGTATCAGTCCAAGATTTTTCTTAGACCTCCTCTTGATGTTGACATACTTTAAAAAAGCTATTTTTTTGTCTGATGCCACACTGGCCAGCGTCAACTCAAGTTGAGCTTTGGCTTTTCTTCTTTTCTTCCTGCAGATGCAAACTGCAACTATGTAATCTCCCTGCGTAGCCAGACCTTGCTTTCAGAGATCATGTATTTTGTTTTTTCTGCCCAAGTTCCCAGAGCAGTTCCCTATTCAATCAAGCTGGCTGACTGTCCCACTTGCTTGACTTGTGACACAGTGGGATGCCTGCTCACCAAATAGTGAGGCCTGAGCAAATTATCTGAGAATCTCTAACCTGTATTTCAGTAGAGATCAATCCTCTGTGCAATTGCTAAACTAACATGTGAGGCTTCTCTTCATTTATTTAAACAACTTTAAAAGAACAATAGCATTCAACCAGTTTTGTAAAGAACATTCTTTAATCCTGTAAAGTCTAACATTGTGACTTTCATATACAAAATATCCTATATTTTTTGTTCCCCAAACTTTTTGCCATAGTTTACTTCGGTCTGCTACCACTTTGAACATTTATGAATGATTAAGAGTTGTACTGCTTTGTTTTCCTCTACAAATGAAAATCCTGTGTTATTTGATAGCATGGGTGTCTTATGGAGCCTTTTGAATATATCTTATTTTTAGATAGGATATGATCATTGAGAAAGTTTTCTGATAACATCTTGTCTGAAATAAGATTTATCTTCTCCGCGCCAGATCTATGTGTGTGCGTGTGTGGGGGGGTTGGTTTGTTGACCAGGTAATCCATTTAACAGAACAGACTTGAGGTAAAATAGTATTCCAAAACATTTCAGACTCAAATTATCCATCTCCTAGGATGAGGAATTTGATAACTTTAAATAATGTTTCAGCTGTTTTTCATTGACTCTGTATAAGCATGCTTATACTTAACCATAGTTAACTATCCTAAATACTGTTTGAATATATGCAATGCAAACATTTACTTCCTGATATAACTTAATTGAGAAAAATTGCATAGAAATATATTACAAAATGAAATAGTTGTTTCTATGATATAAGTGCTCAGGAAACTCTACATTTTCCTCAGCTCCATGCTGACAATTTTTTTGAAGTCAAAAGTAGACTAAAAATAACAGTATTCCATTAAATCTTTGCATTGATACTTAATACAGGAATTTAAACACTGAAGGTGCAAACCCTAGTATACCTAGGAGACATATATCATTTTCTCCATTTTCCACACTGATGAACCGAGGCACAGTAGATCAACATATGCATCACTGTGCAGATTGTTGAGAAGATTAAGACAGAGATAAGGACATGTACACTTTCCCTTAAAATATACACTATCCCCTAAAGCTGCATGTGCACTTTCAAGTAGTAACTTGAACGATCTTGGTTTAAATACCTCTTTCCCAAAACCTCTTAGATATAACATGAAGAAAGGAAGAGAGCACCTCCTTGAAAAGTTAGAATCTTTAGAGAGCCCATAGTTTTGCAAAAGGAGAATCAATGTATTTTGAAGTAATACTTTTGGATGACTAAATTATCTTCATTTTAACATCTGTCATAGAGTTGAACAAAATATGGTTTAAGGAATGATGAAATGGAGGAAAACAGGTGAGAATCAAATCCCCACTGAAAATAGCTTAATTTTATTAGATTAACGTAGCCTTTGATTACATCTTTTTCTCACATGATGCAAATAATCTGTGATGCTCTGAGGGTTTGAGATTTTCTAAAGCTGCTTTAGAAACAGCTTTCTTCTTACATTTTAGAGGGTGTGTGATAAATGGGTGTTGTCATCAATTGAAAGTTGGAAAATCTATGTCAAAATCATTACCGTGATTTACTGCAAAGTTAACTAGACAGCTATGTTGCCTAGCTAAGTGAAATTAAGTAAAGGTCCTGAGTAAAATCTTTGCCACTATTTAGGCATGTATAGGGTTAGTGTGGCTATGGCATGCATTGTTCCATGACTGCTAGGAGTGTCACACAGGTTATCAGTAATAGATGGGATTATTAAAATGTGTATGGGGAGGTTGTTTGAATCTCAAGAAGTCATGAGTCATGGTTATCTTGTTTATGGAAGGCTAACAGCTTCCATAAACTAAGTTAATTACTGTATGTTTCATCTGTGTTAGTTTAAAAACAAAATGTTGTATTACTTGTATTTGGGTTTGTAGAAAGTCCTGGCTCAGTGAAGTGCTGAAATTTAGAATGCTTGTGCAGACCTGAAGCCCAAACCGATCTTTTTAAGTTGCTCATCAACACTTAGAATAGAAAGATTTTACTTTAATCATATATATTTGATATTCTCCTGATCTTTAGAGAATGTGGACATAATTGTGTATCTGGAATGTCAGAACACCGAATGCTGGCAGTGAATGCTCCATCCTTTCTCTGCTTTTTTTTTTTGTTTGTTTTTCCTAAATTTCCTAAACACATGTCACTACTGTGTTTAGTTATACCATATATGTATGTATTGAAACAATTTGTTCTGGATCCCTCTGAGTGAGAGAGGCTCTTGATGCAAATTAATGGATTTTTTGTATGAATCTGTTAGAAGAAACAGTTCTTGGAAGACAGAATAAAATCATGTAAAATTGAGCAGAGATGGAACATTTTTGAAATCTACAGTAAGTTCTGACTGGAACAGAAGTTCTAGTCAGAAGAAACTCCATTCAAAACTTTCAGAAGTTTTGTTTTTAATTAGAGAGGCCAAAATGTTTATTTTTATTTTATTTTGTTTTGTTTTATTTTTATTTTATTTTTTATTTTATTTTTATTTTTTAATGTTGATGAAAATATTTCAATGCAATATAAAAATCCCCATCACTGATGGCTAAAATCATGGAATCTATAGATTCAATGAAACTACTTTTCATTTTGCATATGAAAAATACATAATGTCTGGAAAGATGTGTAACACTTTACAATCATAAATAAATGTATATTATATATAAATAATATACATTCAGAAATACTATATACAAATTATACAAATACAGAAATTATATATGCATATAGTCATTTTTAAATTATTAAATTACAGTATTTTTATCTGTTACATGCCGACTCCTGGGAAATGTCTAGTAAATATGACCTAGACATTTGTGGGCTCAGGGACCTCTCCTGAGGAGAGCAGAATCAGAGGACAGAAGACTAATAAATGTTCTGTTGCAAAAACAAGCAGAAAAGCTGGTGTGTTAATGTGTAAGGAGGCATGTCAATGTTAAGGAGATGTAGTTTATTGAGAAGGCAACCACTAAAAAGTGTGTGTGGTTTTTGGAGTTAGAGAATGTGTGTACTTCATTCATCTGGAGTGAAGTAAATCTGGAAGTGGGGAGGTTGTATCTTTCAAAATTCATCCGTCTATGTTTTTTGAAAAGGTCGGGTTTTGGCATTAAAGCTCTCATGTAATTTATATGCATAGAATAATAACATACTTTGAAATACTGTTTTGCCAAGGAACGTTCTGTATTTTATGAGTTATTACATGGCAATTTGTAAAAGATTTTATTTTCATAAACATATTTGAAAGCAAACAACAACTGGGGGATGCTTTTTTAAACAAGTTTTCTTCGTTGTACAAGCTTCCTCTGAAAATAGGATGACCCTCAAGAAAGTGTAGTAAAAAAAAAAAAAAAGGAATGCTAGTAGGGAAAATCTATCCTTGACAGCCATTACAACTAGTTCTGTGAGCAATGAAAGCCCTACGTCAGTTCTTTATTTATCAAGTAGCAATGTATCTTTGATCTCTGCTTTCTGATAGTCTCTTAGGTACAGATGAATGTAAAACATCTCTGTGTACAGCAGTGCATCTATTGGACATTGTGGGGGAACTCAGGAAGATTGGAAACTGCAGCTGCAGATTTCTATACTCTTGTGTATCAATACAGCATGCTTATGAGAATCAGCCAGGTTCTCATTTTTAAATGTTTCTGCATTAATGTGGAACAGCACATAGGATGTAGATCTACCTCACAACTTATAAAAATAGGTTTAAAAAAAAAGCTACCAACTGAAGGTTTAATGTAATTAAATTAACTGAAGGTTAATGTTTAAAAGTGTCTATTTAAAATACAATGTAAGGGGGAATGATCTATACTGGTAAGAAAAAGAAATCATTACTGTAAGCAGACCGTGTCAAAATATTGCCCTTTGACAACCTAGAACCTTTATTAACCATGAGCATATAAGGGATTACTAGGTTGTGAGATCTAGCACAGCTCAAAAACCTTGTGCTATAAACTTACATTAACCTCAGCGGCCTATCTACCAAGGTTGTCTTTAATTCTTCTCCACTCCCAGCATTATTGAAATGCCTGCTGTCTCTTGAATTCATTGATGGCTTTTACAGCCATGGCCACGAAAGGTAATGCATGCTGTAAATTTTCTGCTCGTAGACAAAGAGCAACATGCAAACACCTATATTTGTGCTGTTAGCTTTATATTATTAAGTTTTATACCTTGGCCTTCAAAGCTTATCCTTATTATTGCAGTTAACTTTGCTTTTTTTCTCCAAAAAGCTTTCTTAGCATTAGCTTTTCCTGCAAGACTGTTCTTGTTCATTTCTATTTATTTTAATGTCCTCTTTTAAGTGTTACCCAAACCTGGAATTGTACTTTTTTGCTTTCTCAGATCTTTTGCGAGCATCATAACAGTGCATATGTCAAAAGTGATAGGGAATCACAGAATTAATGTTCAAATGATCTTAGGAATGATAAACTCCAGTTCCTCAATCTTTGCCACCTGTTCAGACTACTCAGGGGCTGACAAAAAATAAAATAAAATTAGATTTCTTTGAATCTTTGAGTCAGTGCTTATAGAAATCTACTTACTTATTATCAATTTATATTTTAAGAGGGGCCTGAAATAAAACTTTGAATACAATCTTCAAAGTATTTTGTTGGTAGTAAAGAATGGATTTTTGAGAGTTAAAATTTTATTGTTAATGTTGTTTATTATCTTATTTTAATTTTCTTAGTTTCCATTTCATTTCAGTCAAATACAGAGATCATTATTTAGAAGAAGCATTGTTTAAAACATTCTGTTTAAAACACTGGAGGTTCACTGTTGTGGACTTAACCTGGACTTTGCTAATTTGCAGTCAAAACTATTCAGGGAATTCAAATATCTGAAACTTTATGAAAGAGTCTGAGAGGGAGGTTTTTTGTTTTGGTTTTTAGCAAAATATGTAAGTAAATTATTTTATCAGATCACACTCATTCTCCTAAAGATTTCATTTGCTCACTGTCATATCTACATATTCATCAAAATGTCTAAGTATCTGTCCTGGATTTCCTGTACTCAATAGAAAGACCAGAGGATGCCAGCTGTGAAGTTCTTGCTACATCTCTTAGGTTCCACTTGTCTGACAATAGCAAATTAGTCTTTGGACTGATTCTTTATACTCATATTTGAGTCTGCAGTATCTGCAGCTCTTTGGCATGTTTACTTATTTATTCATTTGAAAGATATGTTTGCAATATATGTCTCCCTTTCCCTGTTTGGCTAGTGGTAAAACGAATGGCACGTGATGCACTGCAACTGCATTACCTTCCTCCTGTGGTCAGAATTCAGTCTTCTGCTGGGAGTTGTCTGTGCTGTGTTCCTGCCAGAGTGCAGGCTTTCTCCTCTTAGCAGAAACAGCTTATTTCTCAGTTTTGCAGCTGTAAATGGTGTTCTGGGAGCAGTGTCCCAGAAACAGCGTCCTTTGTTAACAAGGCAGGGCTTTCTTTTAACACTTAGTCTTCTAGTTCTGCTGCTGCTTTCTCTCACACATATTTTTAATTGTATTTCATTCATAGCTGTCTTAAAAGTCCTGTCACAAATGTATTAAATTATGTTAGTGACCTAAATCCCACTGAAATCTAAAACTGATCCTCAAATCTATAAGTCAGATGGTTTCTATCCATAGAGGTGCCTCGGGATTTTGGAAGTTGTGAGGTAAAAGTTCCTTAAACCTTTCTAGTGAGTGCCTACAAAAGTTTTGATGCTTAGATCTCAATTCTGCGATGTTTGAACACCTGGATGAAACTTATATGTATATTTGACTGAAATTAAGAAGCTCTGCATTCCTTCACCTCCCCTCTCTTTGCTCTGGAAGGTGTGAATCAATAAGCTTGCAGTAAAAGCTGGCTCTTCACAGATTACAGTGACAAACATTTCATGGTCCCATGTGAGATTTTAATGTCCAAACTGGAGAGAGATGGATTTGAAGGGTGGACCATTCAGTGGATAAGGAATTGTTTTGAAGGCCACACCCAGATAGTTGTGGTCAGTGGCTCTGTGTTCAGGTGGAGGCCAGTGACAAGCGGTGTCTCTCAGAGGTTTGTCTTGGGACCAGTGCTGCTTAATATCTTTATCAATGACATAGACAACGGGATAGAGTGCACCCTCTGCAAGTTTGCAGATGACACCAAGCTGACTGGTGCAGTCAATATGAAAGAAGGAAGGTATGCCATCCAAAGGGATTTGGACAAGCTAGATAAGTGGGCCCATGTGAACCTAATGAGGTTCAACAAGTCTAAGTGCAAGGTGCTGCACCTGGGTCGGGGCAATCTCAGACAGAAATACAGACTGTGGAAAAGGACTTAGGGGTTCTGGTGGACAAAAAGCTCAGAATGAGCCAGCAGCGTGCGCTTGCAGCCCCGAAGGCCAACTGCATCCTGGGCTGCATCAACAGAGGAGTGGCCAGCAGGTCAAGGGAGGTGATTGTCCCCCTCTGCTCTGTCCTTGTGAGGCCCCACTTGGAGTGCTGCATCCAGGTCTGGAGCCCCCAGCACAAGAAGGGTGGGGACCTGTTACAGTGGGCTCAGAGGAGAGCCACAAAGGTGATCAGAGGGCTGGAGCACCGTTTTAAAGAAAAAAAATTAGAGATTTAAATTAGACGTTAGGAGGAAATTCTTCTCTGAGAGGGTGGTGAGGTACTGGCACAGGTTGCCCAGAGAAGCTGTTGATGCCCCACCCCTGGAAGTGTTCAAGGCCAGGCTGGATGAGGCCCTGGGCAACCTGATCTAGTGGGTGGCATCCCTGCCTATGGAAGGGGGGTTGGAACTGGAACTTGTATTTGTTTAGGGGGTATATAATGAGTGTACATTTTCTCCATCTGTAACATAAAATAAAATAAAAAAGAGTACTGCATATGTGAAAAGCTTGTTAATAGCTAAAATTATTACTGGTATTGTGATTTTATGATGTTACCCTCAGGAATGACAGTTGGAGAGGAAACAAAAAAATAGCCTTTTCACAAGAGGGCCCTATTTCACAGAATAATTCCACATACTTCTATGCAATATTAAGATTCAAAGCAAGAAATAACCTGAATGAAAATAAAATGATCTCCACATGTTTATTTGGCATAAGTAATTACTATATTTTGTTCTTGCTCACAATATCTAGTTGTGGTTGGAAATCATTTTGAAATTGATTAGCATTAGAGAGGAAAAATGCTAACTGATTTGATCAGTCATTGATCTGATTTGCATCTTTTTATAATTTTTTTTTGGGGGGGTGGTTATTTTTGAGCACTAAGTAGCTACATTTTAAAGACTTTTTTCAAACAAAATCTTCACTTTTCTCAAAGTAAAGACTTTAGCCTATATTTTTAAAATCATAACTTCTATTTCACAAAGAACATTATGCCAAATTTGCAAGTATTTCCAGGTGGCCTAAGGTCACTTTGGCTGAGTATGTCTTACTCATCTCTTAACACCTTCAGTCATGGTACGTGAATACCTTAACTTCTTTTATTCTTAAATTATTTTTGCATGCACTGCTGAACTAAAACAGCGATATCAGTACTGCATGCCCACGTTTATCTCGTTATATATGCTTTTCTACTATTGAAGAACAGGCGTGACAAGCAAAATACTGGATATCTGCTTAATCATAGAATGATAGAATCAAAGAATCATTTAGGTTGGAAAACACCTTCAAGATCATCTGGTCCAGCAAAGAATGACAAAGACGGTAATAAATGGAGCCCTAAATTAAATACAGGCAAAGGGACATGGTAAATACATGTAGTGGGTCTGTGTAATAAATGGTTCATCTTCTCAGAATTATTCAGTGCCATGGAGTGAGGTGATGACAGCAGCCAAACAGGAACACTCATAAGCACATTGCATATTTCTCTGGAAATATTTCCAAATACTAGGTGAACAAAGAGAGTCTTATCTAGCTTTATATATTGAAACTATATGTTTTATATTCACTCCAAAATGCATTTTTGTAACTGTCCCTGCTAATATGGTTTCTGAATTCTTCTTTGTTCACTGTAGGTAATGTAGGTTCATTTAAAGTTTGAAGTAACCACAGCATGTGTTTAGTCATGTTAAAGAAAGCATTCTTAGTTTATGCAACTGTTATAACCCTCCATAAACAAGCAAGCATAAAGTAAACTTCTGAAGCTTGTTTGTTTGTTCTGCTCCTTTTTACCTACAAATTCCTGAACTAAAGAGGAAGATCAGCTATGATATTGGTATTGATCAGTATTTCCGTGTATTTTTGATAGAGTATTAGATAGAATTGATATATAGAGAATCTTCAGAACCTTCTGAGAGATCTTTCAGAACTGAAAGAGAGCAGGGGCATTCTTCTAAATGAGCCATGTGTTTCTGGCATCTTTTTCCTTCTCTGTTAAAGGATGAAAGAGTGCTCTATGAAAAAAATAAAATATGCTTGTGAATGATAGGTTCCATAGATTGAAGTAATAACACTGATGTCCATATGCTGATTTCCTATTTGTGAGCCTATTGAATAAATATTGAAGAAAGTTGGCAGGCTGTAAAGAAGGATTTTGTTTCTCTTTGAGTTTTATTTATTTGTTTGTTTGTTTGTTTCTCTGCTTGGATAGTTTGTTTTGTTTTGTTTTAGTGTTTTGGGTTTTTTTTAAGCTGTGAAAGTTTTCTTTCAGGCTTCCACTGTTAAATGTTGCAAACTGAAAAGCATACAAAGCAAAACTGAGGGTACATCTGACTTCCCAAGATCAAAGCAACCTTTTTAAAATATCAAATTATGCTACATTCCTTCAGATGTCACAGGAACAATAGCAGATTCCTGTGGAATTCATTCAGATTTTTAGTCTGAGTGTTAAACAATATTGACTATTTGTATTGATAATTTCAAATGGACAAAACGGCAGAGGTATATAGTTAGCTGTTCATTTTTCTTCTAACAATTGAAACATTTTAAAGCAAAGATGACATTGAGATACCGCTGAAATTATGCCAGAGGTGATACTTCCATTCATTCTTCTTTATGGTCACTTGTAGTCTGGACCACTGCACCTGTGATTCATAGAATTATAGAATGGCTTGTGTTCGAAGAGACCTCAAAGATCATCAGGGATACCACCCTGCTCAGAGTTGCTCAAAGCCCCATCCAGCCTGGCCCTGAACACCTCCAGGGATGGGGCATCCACAGCTTCTCTGGGCAACCTGTTCCAGTGCCTCATCACACCCTGGATGAAGAATTTCCTCCTAACATCTAATCTAAATCTTCACTCTTTTAATATAAAATCACCCCCCCCCTCCCCCACCTTGTCTGAGTATTATCTGCCTAAGCAAAAAGTTGCTCTCCATTTTTTATTTTATTATTTATTTATTTTTTTAGTAAGCCCCCTTTAAAATATTGAAAGGCCGCAATGAGGTCTCCCTGGAGCCTTCTCTTCTCCAGGCCAAACAGCCACAGCTCTCTCAGCCTTTCTTCATAGGAGAGGTGCTCCAACCCTCTGATCAGCTTTGTGGCCCTCCTGTGGACCCACTGTAACAGGTCCACATCCTTCTTGTGCTGGGGTCCCCAGACCTGGATGCAGAACTCCAAGTGGGCCCTCACAAGGACAGAGCAGAGGGGGACAATCACCTCCCTTGACCTGCTGGCCATTGCTTTGTTGATGCAGCCCAGGATGCAGTTGGCCTTCTGGGCTGTGAGAGTGCACTGCTGGCTCATGTTGAGCTTTTCATCCACCAGAACCCTCAGATCTTTCTACTGACAGATTTAAGTCTGATTCCTTACTGTCCTTACTGACAGATGTGTCTAATGTGTCATGCAGCTTAATCAGGAGCGAAGTACTTCATGGGTGATATGTCTGACAGAGGATTGTATTTCTTACAGGAAAACTTGGACTAAAGATACCTGGAGTACAGTTTTCTTGAGGTATTGCCAAAAGACACCATTCAAAAAAAAATGAATTTTTTTTTTTTTTACAACAGACCAACCTGAAATACATAGTTTTATTTTATTTTTATAAATTATTTTTATTTTTAATTTAATAATTTTTATTTTAGCTAGCAAAAATTTGTTATTTTGCAAGGAAGCAACATTATTTAGAAAAGAGGAATTAGGAATTTGGTGTAAAGTGAGAGTAGAAGGGATAGCATGGAAGTTATTTAGTGATTTTTTTGAAGTTATCTGTATGAAACTAGAAATTCATCTTTTGTAGGTCCATTTAGAAAGAAAAATATGTGAAGGAAAATAGCTCTTTTCAATGTTGTGTGTCATATGTGGAGTCTTAAGAACACAATGGGAGCATGTCTTATCTTTTTGTTTACTTTTTTTAAAGAAAAACTGAAACTGTGATTTCAAATGTCAAGATTTTCATAAAGTACATATTGAGCATAGACAAGTGCTCACTGACTTTCACTGAGGTTTGTATTGAAACTCATTCTGTCTTTTAGTGAGAGCAGGATTGCTTAACTGAGTCATTGCAGTAATTTTATTTATTTATTTAAAGAGAGAATTACTGTTTCTATGGCATTCCGGGTCTCTTAATAAAGTAGCTTTTAATTATTTTTCTCCTCTATGCATCTACTTCTGATATTTATTACTGGGGGGAAAAAAAAAAGTTTGTTTAAAGAAGAAAAAGTCATGAAGACCTATTTGAACTGTCCCTACTTCCCCAAAGAGCTGTATACATTCATGCAGTAAAAACCTGTCCTTTTCAAATATTCTATTATGTGCAATACTTTTCTCTAAAAGTAATTTTAGAGATGATAGTAAAATCTACTCATTGAATGAATTGTTACTCGTTGTAAAACACCAGAAATGATGGAAGTGTTTTAGTTCATACTCTACAGATGATAGTAACTCTGAAAAACAGCATAGCATTTAATTGGTTTATATAGGATTTCATATATTTGGAGACATAGGATTTAATCTATTTTGTTTTCAGTTTATTGTTGTCATTCAAGACAATGGACAGAGTAGATTCATTAGAAAGAAGGCACAGAACTGAACTGTAAAAATGAACGCACAAAACTACCTGGGTTTTTGTAGATGGATGCATTAATTTTGTGAATTTGCTGATTAAGTAGTTTCATGTATAGACATATCACTTCAGGATAGCTTCATTTCAAATGTTCAGAGATGGTATTCTTCCTGCCTTTGTACATTTTACATGATTTAGTAGTAAATACAGAATGAAATCTCTGGCTGCATGAAGCAACTTTTAAGATGAAGCTGTAGTATGCAGAGCATCCAGCTTTTCCAGCACTATTTACTTGACTGGCATAATTAGCATACTACAATTGAGCATGTCCAAGGGAAGCATTTCAACCTTATGACATTAAAATCAAAGGAAAACAAAACAAAACAAAACAATTTCAGTTAATTGGCATGGCAGTATTCTATTCTATATTCTGCTTCATTGGTTTTGGTGCATCCAATAAAAAGAAATTTAGTAGCATTCAATATATTGCAAAATAGGACTGAAAATCTAATCTCAACCTTTTAATAATTTCTGTATCTGTAGCTAATGATGAATAGAAAGAAATATAATACTAAAATGCAAATAATAGTGATTCTAATTAAAATTATATTTACAACAGTGAAACTACTGTTTCTCACAAAGTCACTCTTGTTTTTAAGTTAACATAAAAGAGGTGTCTCTCTCAGTGTTGTTTTTAAAGTCCGTGGAATGAAAGCTATATGTAGTACAAAGTATTTCCCCAACTGGCTGGAGATTAAAAAAAATAAAAAAATAAATGGATTTATCAATAGACAGTGAAATAATAAATAACATCTGATGATTTTTGTGCTGTTCTAATTCATTTCTAATTTAGGTGATAATTTGTTCTTTAGGTAGCTTAGTTACAATTTCACCGTACCTCTGTTTGGAAAGAACTTAAAGATGTATCTTGGTCTAACCAATGAGATTTTTTGACTGATTTCAGTGAAAATTGGTAAAGTCTCATAATCTGTTTTAAATATGTTTCCCTTCATTGATCATAAGTTTATGTGAAGGGTACATTTTTACCAAAATGTCCTGTATATTAACAGATGCCAAAGAGTTCAGGTTCTCAGAGAATAAAGTGTGGCAGTTCTTTCACATAACAGTGGTGTTTTTGTCAGTGACACTTTCATCTGATGACTTATGGCCCTGCTTAGATATGTATGCAAAGAACAATGGTAATTAATTACTGATGTTAAATTTTATACAGGTTATAATTGATGTTATATTCTCATAGGCAGACTTCATTCATATTTCCTAGAATACACTCAAGTTTCCTTACAGATAAGAAATATCTGTGCTGTTATATATCCATTTAATGTACATTTGATATACAAGTGAGTAGAAGGGATTAAGCCCTTAAATATCTTGTATGCCAAACATAACATCTAGTATTTGGCACATAATAAACTCTTCCTATGACACATAAGCTTTATTCTGGATGAGAAGGCAGACTTTGGAGATAAAGAACTGCCAAATTTACCATTATTTCTCCTGTAAATTGAATCTGTGAACGGCCTTAAATTTATGTGTGACAGTCATAAAATATTATTTCATGTCTAGTTTAGTAGTCTGCCAAATTTGAAGTTATTAATACTTTGTAACTGGCTAGACGCGGGATGTCATGGACCAAAGACAAAGGAATAATCTATTTTCAGGCCTTTCCCTGATGAATTTATAAAGCTTATTGCAAGAGGCAAAAATGCCACTGCTTATCAAAAAAGAGCATAAATATATGTCTGAGTAGAAGGTGTTGGTCAGCTTTAAAATGGTTGTTTTTAACAGCTCCATACAAATAAAAAAAATAAACATGACCCTGCTATTTTTAATGTTTTATTTAACATCATTGAATTTAATTTTACTTTAAAAAAAAATAATTGTAGACATTTAAGTTATATTACTATCATAGAAATTAGGGGGTATACGTAATTATAATTGAAATGAATAATACAAATTCACAGTTGAGTCTGATACCAATTTCATATGAACACCAGACTACCTGACTTTTAACATGACTATTGATTTTTAGATCACGGTGATAGGATTAGTTCTATACAAACACTGTGTTCTTTGTACAAACACTGCTGAAAGAAGTACTACTCGGTATTTATGATTATTAACAACATGTATAATGGTACCACTAGTTTTATTTAAATATAAGATGCTTCACGTGCAAGTCTGGAATGTACAGCCCTATAAAACATCTTAGAGTTTGTATTGATACCGTACAGTATGACCTATTGTGGTAGCTGCTTTGTTAAAGGAGTGAGTCTCCTCAAAAAACTTGTCTTATGCTCGAGTAGGAATTGAGGCTTTGATGCAGTTTATTTGCTGGTCCCAGGTCTGCAAGCTGCTATATTCAAAAAATAATATTAGAAAAATACTGATTCTAGTCATAAAACACTGTGTGTTTTATGTGTATACACTGTATGTGTATTTGTAACTTTGTGCTTTGTAGCTGCAGTGGATAGAGATATTAATATTCATCATTGCAAGTAGGCGAAAAAGAGAGAAATCTCAAGACTGGGTAGATATTCCCTAAAAATCAGTCATTCACTTTTCACTGCATCAGTTTATTGGAATGAAATTATTCCGACTATGTTTGTTAATTGCTTTTTTATTTCCTCTCTCTAGCCATCTGTTGTAATTGCTTGTGATTGCTTTTTCAACACATGAAAAAAACAGTATCAATAGAACTTTTATGATTATCGTGTTTGTAATTCCACAGATGTATTTAATGCAGTGAAAAAGTGAGTACACATAAATCTAGATTTTGCTACCGATGGGAAAGTAGCTTGCCCCATTTTAGTTCCTTTCCCAATGCTTCCCCCCAGAGCGTAATACTATGGAATGAAAGTGTCATGGTCAGGTTTCTGTGTGTGTGTTTGTTTGGTCCCTTAATGTGAAGGAGACTACTGGGTATAGTTTGTCCTCACCAATGCAATGAAAATTGTTTTTCTCAAGGAAGTAGCCTATCCATTTGGTCTTCAGCATGCAAACCTTCGTACAGCCTGGTGTATGTCATCAAGTAGTTTTCAACATTGTTCACCTTCATTGTGTCAGTGTTGAGTCATGTACAGGAACCACGAAGAACTTGTTTCCAGGAAGTGTGAGTAAAAGGACCTTAGGTTTTTAAAAAAGAGGGCTTCTCCTATTGTATTTTTTAAAAAGTTGGAAAGTTTGCATGTTTACACCGGTTGACTTATTGTACAAGCATGAGAATCTAGTATTAGCAAGACTGAATCCTTTGCAAGAAATTTGGATTGCTAGCTGGTAGATTTCTAGCTTTGGGGAGCACAGGTAGAGCCTCTATGGTTATATGCCTAGGAATTATTCATTGTTATCCATAGTAGTTAAAACTTGACTTATATTATACTTCTACCTTACATTAGAATCAGTTATACTTACATTATTTCTGTAATGCACTACTTGGTTTTTATTGGCCTTGACCCTGTTTACCACTCAAAAATGGAAAAGCTCCCGTTGATCTCAGCAGTAAAGGATCAAAGATGCCTTCATCACAACACACTCAAAGAGCATCTCAATTACTAAGTAGAACATTGTCTCTTTTGTAGCATGTAAATGAGATCCTTATGTTTAGGTCATGAGGCATTATGGTTGTGAAGCGTTGGGATTCTGCATATCTGGATGCTGTTCTTTTTCTTAAAAGTTCCACATGTAACTTCTAGGTTGGTTTGCAAGGCACTCTATGAAGGCTGTGTGTGCCTTTGCAGAGTGCTGGATGCATCCTTTTTTGTTTCATGACCTGAAGCTCTGTAACACTTGATTTTCTGTGACTCGTTTTCTGGTGATACATACAGCATCTCATTCCAGGTTGCAAAATACTATGAAATTCTCCGATGGCTGAAACCATAGGTCTTGTGAAGCAGTAGATTGAAGGCAGAAGAATGCAGGTGTTTGTTGTAGATGACAACTTATTCAGCTAACATTATTCGTTATACTTTCTCTGACCTTTTGAGTCTTCTTAATTCTCCCTATTTTTTTCTAGCTTTAGATTAATATTGTGTGTAAATTGTATTACCAAACATATTGTTAAGCTGACAGTACACCCTCAAAGTGTTGTTCGTTTGTTTGTTTGTTTTTTGAGGTTCCTAGACTATTCAGGATTCTTTTAACTTACAGGGTTCAAATTTCCATCCAGAATACATCTATGTGTGTATGGAAGAGTGACATGGTAAACACTAATAAAATTAAGGAGAATATTTAGGTGTATGATACACTATTTTAACTACCGGCTTTTAAGTATGCACATTCAAAATTTAGCTGTTACATCTCAGTATTTTTTCCTGCATCTCCTAGATCAATCAATATACAAATCTCCATCTAATTAAACTTGATTCATAGTCTGTTCATGTAATTGATACTGACTCCCACTGACCTTAAAAGGTGTTATATCAAGACTTTACTGTGGAAAATCTATAGACTTACACATCAAAAAAGCTCAAACTAAAGCAAAAAGAACCCCATACGACTCGTGTATTTCTGCTGCTCATTTTCAGGAGTCAGATTGTGTCAGCTTTGGACTGGCTATGGTCAAACTATGTTGAATGGCATATTTATTGTTTCTATAGTACTCTGAGACCTTTCAAGATGTTCAAATAAGTATTAATTTATATTATCAATATGAAAACATCTAAATAAGTTTATTGTAATAATACTCTCTCCTAAAATCAGAACATTTGATTCTCCAGTCTATAAATCTTCATAACAGTCCTACAAGGTTAAAGATATTACTCTCTCTGTTACAAAGGTGAAGACTATAGCTCTGTATATATTTGACAACTTGTTAATTTGATGACACAGAAATTTTGTAGCTGAAGCAGGAACCTAGTACCCATCTCTTAACTTCTATCAATTGTTAGTTATTGCTTTATGTGCATACAGGTAAGATTGTAGGAGCTGTATGTAGAGAAAATAAATATATCAGTAAGGTATGTGTTTTACAGAGCAGAATCATAAGGATGCTTTCTTTATCATAGAATGGGTTGGGATGGAAGGGACCTTAAAGATCATTTTACTTCAATCTCAGGTCTCCAGCTTTGTTCTGCCCTTAATAACTTTCCTCTATACTCTAAAACAATTGAACAAGAAAAAACAAGTACCTTGAATCAGTGACTACATGTTTGAGTATTTATTATTTGCTTCCTGAATTCAAAATCTATGTGGATTGTTAAGTGACATTTAAGGTAACTAAGAATAGAGTAAAGGAAACATTATTTAATTCAGATGGCTTGACATACACATTCACTTTCAAAGTAAAAGTGAGAATATGGAGGTATCCTGAAAGCGTTCAGAGCCATGAAGCACCTTTACTGTAAGTACAGAAAATACCCAGAAAGGATATGCAAGTTTTCTGTGAAAGTATATGTGGACTCTGTTAGCAGGTTCAGATGAACCTAATGAGATAACTATTTTAAAAGACATTAGTATAGATGAGAGTAACATAATTTATATAAGGCAGATAGAAATTGAACAAGAAAATAGGTTAGCATTACATTTAAAAATATTTACTGTACTACGAAACCACTGAAAAAAATATTCCAGTGAAGAAATCCGAACAAAGTAGACTAACATTTGGCATGTTTCAAGTGGCAGAGAAGAAATAATATCCCTACTGTAGATACTCAAACAAATCAAGTATTCTCAGCCACTCCTTATACGTCGTGTTCTATAGTCCTCTCAACATCCATACTGACAGATTTAAAGCTATGACTTTTCAAGATGACTACAAAATAACTACAGTGAGTAATGAATAGTGAAAAACTAATGTTAAAATCCACTGCAGAAGTAACATCAGTTTACTGTCCTAGAATGATGAAGAGCAGTGTGCTCCTCTGCAGTTTTTACGGGTAGTTTAGATTACAAATATAGAAACCTTTGGAATACATCAGTCACCCTGAAGGGACATTAAATGAAAGGTTAATATTTAAAGCAGCTTTAATGGGGAAGCTCAACCTCAAACTTATATCAAGGGTCAAGTATTATCAGTCTCTTCTTCAACAGACTGTGGGTATAAGCTCTTGAAAAAGGAAACCAAACTTGACAGTGATGAATGGGGGAGACATGCAAATGTGTAGTCTCCCCATCAATTGTTAGAAGATTGATTACCAAGTGATTCAGAAGTTTATATAAAGAAAAGTTAACCTGAATGAGGTAGATAAGAATGCGCTGAATGCAGACACAAGATAAAGCTAAACAAGAGCATATTGGAGAAAGTCTAGGAGAGGAGAAAATGGTGCTTATCATAAAGGTATTTAAATTGGCATTTGGAAGTAAGTGTGTCAATCCAATATCAATGTAATGATCTCTGAAGTGTGAAAGGTGAAGGATTTGGTATTCTGAGTTTGGGTCTCTAATGAAGATGAAGGCAATAATGAAGAAAGGGGAGATGGAAAAATTATTTTCCTTTTTAAGCTTCTGTTCTAAAGCATTTGAAATAATAATGGAAAGATCCTTATCATAGCTGACCAAAGCATAGCTGACCTCAAAGGTATTCTCAATATGCAATGTGTTTTCTTAATACATAGTTTATGGTTAGGAGAAGGTATCCAAAATCGTTATATATGGGGGTTGGTTTTGCTTGTTTGTCTGTTTCTTTTTTTCAGTAAAATATCTGGCTGGTAATTTGTTTCCTTTCCTTTATCGGAAACTCTAAAACTTTTTTTTTTTTTTTTTCTAAAGCCTTTTTGATAATGTAACAGCAGACTAAGGGTGGGAGTTTTGGGAGAGGGAAAGGAAGTTCATGAGAAAATGTGGGGGAGCCAGGAGAGGAAGGTGTTTTCTGTATAGGGTATTTTTTCCAGCAACAACAAATACTAATTTCTCTGACAGTTATTTGGAATGTGCAAAGAAATACAGCAGTCCAAGGGAGACTGACAGCATTCAAACACAGAGAAACTGATATGCTGAAGGAAAAAATGACTGCTTTTTTCCTTAATAATAACTATACATATTTGAAGAGTGTAAATACTAAAGTACAGAAGCACAAGGGGAGTAGTGCAATGGGATCACTAAAGTGAAAATTTAGATTGGCTGAACATTAGGAAAAAATGATTGACAGTGAGAATAGATTATGTAGTGGAACACTCTCCCGAAGGTACTGGTAAAAGCCCCATCTCAGTCTTCACTGATACTTCACAGCAGGTTGCATAAAGAAGCAGAAGCTATTCTGTGGGGAGACCCGCTTTTCTTGGAGAGGTGTGCTAGAGGACTTAATAGATTTGCTGCAAATCATTTTGGTGAATCATTTAGAGATGTGTTACAGATTTTTGCTTGTTGAAGGAAGTTCTGTAACATTTCCCACATTCCCTACTCAGTGAATACTAATGAGTTCATCACAAATTTAGTAAATCAATATCCCATAACAGTGTTTTGTATACATTATTCACTAAAACGTTTTGTGAAATAGACTGCTTAAAAGAAAAGGTGTAAATAGGGGAGTATGAAAGGTGTAGGATGTTTGTGTTTTGGCAAGGGGAGTATTCAGGAAGAAAAAACTGGAAGCTTACAGACCCACTGATTTTATTGGAACCTGAATTTCATCCTTTATTCCACATATGCTTCTTTCTATGTTCTAAGATTCCTATGTAGTCCTGATACTAATATTGACTTGAAATCATACAATTTATAAAACATACAATTTATAATGATCCAAAGAATATGAACACAAGGGGTTTTAAGAAAATATTTATTTCAGGGAGCTGACCTTCAGAAAAAGCATTTTCTCTCCCAAATGCTAACAGCATTTCTTTGAAGGCTTGTGTATGCTTTGCATAGACACAGGCTGGAACTAATAGAAGGGGGTTCTGGGGTTTTTCAGGAACTAATTCCTCTCCTAACCATAGGATTTTCTGAATGTTTACTCTTTGAAATACTAACAAGAAATACGCCCATTTCATACTGAATGTCCTCAGCATCCATAAGCTTTTAATGTTCATCTCCTGCTATGGAGGCTGGAAGCAACATATACTGAGTTATTGATTATGTATATATGTAATGAAGACCATAAGGACCAATACGTTCTTTTGCCTTCAGGCAGTTCTTATGGATAAAAAAAACAAATTCCAGTCTTCCTCCCTTCTCATCTTGTGTCCAGTGTGCAAACATTTCTTAGATGAAACAAGTTGCAGGTCAGCCACTGCTGTGTTCATAAATATTCATATATCTATAGATGGGTTTGAAATAAATATTCATCAGTACTCAGCGACATCAGGATTAAAATGGAAATATGCAAGATAGAAGAAATCTGCTCCAAGAAAATGTTTGATAAGAAAATCCTTTTCTATATTTCACCAATCATTCTATTTGGAGAAAAAAAAAAAAAAGATATTTTGCTCTGTAAGAGATTAGGCAAATTAAAAAAACACACATAGGATTTTCAGGGACAGCCAATAAGCAGACAAAAGCAGCCAGAAAATGGGAAGAAGATGTTGAATTTGTTTCTTCAGAATCATGGAATAGAAATTCTCAAATTATATGGCTGCAAACCTTGTTTGAGAGCACCTTTCATATGTATTTACATTTGTATATATTTACTCCACTACTTTAGTCAAGATTGGACTATGCTCTGGCATCTCTTCCATATTATCTAGTTTTATGTTGTATTAGCAATATCTATTTGGTGATGTGTTACACTAATGCATTACAACAATAGAAAGATATGTGAGAACACATTGTAATGCATCATCAAATTCCAAAAACGAGTAGTAAAATTGGCCAGTATGAATGGTTATATGTCAATGCTGAGGTCCCTACACCATTTGTTTTCAAGATATACTAATTTACTGTTGGTAGTAGTATATTTCTCTTTCTATTAACTCAGGAGTTAGCTGTTCTGTTCTGTGCTTCTCTGTTGAGACTCTTCACAACAGATTTCACCAAATTGATCAGAAACCTTTCACTGCTCCAAAATGGCACTGAATATTAATGTTTGTTAACCCTGAGTTTAAGTTCATACAAAGTTGTTTGTTTGAAGGATGTTCTTGTTCATGTATAAGGTATGAAGCGATCAGATTTACCCAGACTTTACAGCATGTTTCCATATTGGTAGTTTAAATTTTGTTTGTATAGCCATTGCGATAATATTGATAATATTTTTATTTGTTTTATTTGGGCAATTTCTTTGAAAATTTTTAAACTGATGTATACTTTGTCCCTGAAAAAAAAAAAAAAAGTCATTAAGTGAATCCTTTGCTCTGAATTTATTGTTTATTACTAAAAACAAACAATCAAAAAACATAAGACAAGACAAAACCTTTCAAGACAGGGAATATCTCACAGAGCAGAAAAATTACTTGTCTGTTTGTATGCATGTGTCACTTGACAATTAGAGGTGTTGTCATTTCCTACCTTTTTCTGGATCTAACGTGATCCAGACCAGCTGAATCTATTAAAAGCAGATGAAATCTTCTTTTTTCATTTGTTGAGTAGAAAACAGATTTTAATTATGATTATTGCCATAAATGACTTGTTCCACCACTTGCCATTTCTTTCTTTCTCAGCATTCTAATAGCAAAAGTAAATGGAATTTTTCTGATTAATATTTTAGGATGAATGTAACATCTGTTGTTGCTTGCTGGATTGTATTTTAAAAGGCAGAAGTTAAAGTTGAATGTCCACACACACACACACATGCATGTAATTATTAGTTTTTTATTTTGTTTTGTTAAAAAATAAAAACAGCAACAGTTGGAATGTGAAGGGTTCTCCCCCCCTCCAAAAATAACAGAAAAAGAAACAAACAAATAGTGCTCATTGTATTTCTTTCAGAAACTTGCATATTCTAATATTGGACTCTAATAAGGAGATAAGCTTGAAACAGAATTGTTATTTAGGAAATCAAATTCTTTAATTCTCCTTTAATTTAGTCAGGTTTTTAAACAGGAATTATAATATGCAGTTACTTAAAATACAGTGTTTGTGCTATTAAATTAATACAGTTGTATAAGAAAAAGTCAATTTGTTCTCTTTCAAAGAGTGATTTCAGCCAGACAATTTCTTATGCTTAAGAGCTGTTGAAAACATAGGATGCCGCTTTGCTATCACATGCTGAATGCTTTCCAAATCTTGACTGGACAACTTGAAAGGCATAATGAGACAGAAAACTACTATTTCTTTTCATTTAATACATACACTTCAAAATATCTTGTTTAATGAATAGAAAATTTGTAGAAGTATAAAATTCTGTATGTCCTTACTGAGCCAATCTCAGTGCCATCTAATTGTCAAATTAAAAATACAGGTATTCTTTGGCTTTTTACAATTATTTTTACATATTTGGTTGAAAGTTGAACTTATATTTTCCCCAGATTTTCATTTAAAATAGTCTCTATACACTTAAAACATTCAGCAAATATCAAATGGAAGTTAAAAATATTTCTCCTAAGTCAGTTATATGAATACCTTAGTATTCTAGAATGCTCAAAGGGGCATTCATTGCAAAGGTCATAATTGTTTTTTCAGGTATTTGATGCTCTAGTTATTTCTAAAGAATGCTTATGTTGATATCAACTCAGAAAACTATTAATTATAACCATGATAGCTTGTACATGTTTATTATTTTTATCATTTATTATTATTATTATTATTATTTTACTTAAGTGGAAAGCTCAGGTATCTAGTGTTGGAAAAAAAAAAAAGAAAATTAAACAGGGTAACTTACGTTGGTAAAAGCTTATGTATTTTGGGCCATCTGTGTACATGCAAGCAAAATGATTGAGAGAGCTTACACCATAAAAAGCTGTAGAAGTACTTCTGTTTTATCTGCTGTTTGGGGGTCCCATTTTTATCAGTTTCAAGATGTGAAAACCTGATGTGCTGAAATAGGTACAAAAACTTCTTATCAGTTTTATTAAATATATATATATATTTCTTATTACAATCTATTTTTTATATCTAAATAAAAATAAGAGAAATTAGTAGGAACACATTTCTTTTTTCCCTCAGAAACAACATAAAACAAACAAACCCACCACATTTAATACTTCTATGATGTTTTGTAAATTGGTCCTAGTTTGGTGATATCAACCTATGAGTATAATCCACAATGCCAGTTGATAAACTCAATAAAAGTAAGTGTTTTGCAATCCCTTATTCAGGGGTGAAAAAAATAGCAAACTTAAGCTAAGTAAGTGTTAAGAACAGATATTCCATGGTTAAATAAGTCATGTTAATCAGTTTGCCACGTTCTCTTTTCTTATAAGCTTAGAGGGAGCTGTTAAGAAGCATAAAAGTTGTCAAGTTCATCATTCCCATAAGACAGATTTAGAAATAGCTTGATTTACAGAAAAAAAATCATGCAATAAAAAGAGTGTATCTGTTGAGTCAATGACTATTAATATCAGGGCTGGCTAAGGATTTTAGTTTCCAAGCTTGTCTTTTGAAAGCATTTTGCAGTAGTCAGCTAGGGGACCGTGCTGAGAGCTCAGAGATGGAGGAATGTCAAAAATATCCTTCAACATGTAACTGGTTGTTTCTTTCACTTTTTCTAAGGTCAGCCATGTTCTTTGTATCAAAACAGTCTTCGTAAAGTAAAGAAAGCATTTTCAAATTTTCAAAGTAGAACAATCATTGTCTTGATTTGTAGTAATCTGTTTTGAAATATCCTTGCACTGTGTTTGAGGGAGAATTTTCTTTTAATCCAAACTGAAACAATTCATTTTAAGGAAAGGGAATAGCTTTTATTACAGTTTTTAATAGTTAAATTTGAAAACATGGACCAAAAAAAAAAAAAGGGGGGGGAAAAAAGCATTGTGTTGTGTGCATATTTTCATTCAAGGTTTTATTTTATAAATCTGACTGGATCTTAGCTAAAGGGCCATATTTTTGAAAGAATACTTGAAGGTTGGGTCAAAGTCTTGTCCAGTTGTTTGTACATACATGTTATGCCTGGAACGTTATCACTGTTTTTTGCATGAGGACTAAATCTGTCACTTGTATGTGCAGGTAAAAGCCTTGTAAGCTTCTGAAAAACAAAGTGGCGCAGAAAAAGGAGTGCATGTTCTGAAAATTCTCCTTTTGCTTTTAAGGTGAAGCTCCCAGGAAATGTCCGGGGTGTTTGTTCATACTTCTAAACAGCCCTTTCCCCTATTTATCTGTAGTGGATGGGCACCTGACAACACAGACAGAAACCTTTATGCAAAAGAACTGAATATAAACAGGTTTATATAGTTCAGGTTTTACAGGAGCTAATTATTAATATAACAGTTTCCAAAAGCAGTGTTAGCCTCTTGGTAACTTTCATCTTCATGTTATACCTGTTAGAAAACCAAAGCAGTTCCAGACAAAAGACTGGATTACGCCTTGGGTTCAAACATACAGGTTGTGCCCTTACTTTTTCTGGCAAGATCACATGGTGAATATGGTAAGATTTAGATGCCTGGTTAGTGTTTATTGGTATATGTTAAGGCTAATACCTTACACAGATGATTTTCCACAGTTTAAAACTGTCTGCTCACTGCATGTTTTCTCCAAATTTGCTTTTTAGTCTATGCTAAAATATGTTTTTGAGACTATTCTCAATTCATTTTAAAGTTTTTATTAGGCATGATTAACAGCTTGATACTTAATTCTGAAACAGACCTGATATGTCAAGCTTTTTGATCAGTCTTTAACCAGTAAGTAGTGGCTTCAGTGGAACTGAGACCCCACTATGGATAGCACAATCTTGAACATAATCTTGGTAGACTTTTCCAAAGAAAGTGCATAGTGCAACTCTTTGACTAGCCTTGTATTAAATTTTTTGAATGCAGTTGTAATGAGATGAACACAAACAATAGTTAATAGTATAGATTTGGCTGTCAAAAGTCTTTCTTTATGCTTCATGTATATTCTTTTATGCTTAATTCAATGCATATCCTGCATTGTAGGCCAAATATAATATTTTAGAGAAAATAGTGAGAAAATTATCTTTTTTTCCTGAGGAAAAGACGAGTTTTCCTCCCACTCTTCTGATGTGATATTTCAAAATGAGCTTGATATAAATGGCAGCTTCAAGTTGAATAGTTTATTTGAGATGGAGAAAAAAAGGATTTAAAGGTGAAAATAAACATCAGATCATTGGTAAAACATTCAATTTGTGTATGCAATGACATGTGGAAGTGAGAAGTGTTTAATTGCACTGTCTACCCTTTACTAAGAATTAATGATCTTTATAAGTATTGTACAAATAATGCTGTGAGGTGTGTTTGTTGTGACAGACACACTTCTGTAAGCAAAAATATTTTAGGAAGCCTATAATATTTTCAGAACAGTATACTGGTAAAAGTTTGCATATATATTAGATATCAATAATCACTCATACCTTTTTTGAAGGTACTTGTTGGTAGTTAATTTTATTTGGCAAGCTGCTCTTGTTGAATGTTTTTACACAAAGTTTGATGTAGTATTATATGTTTTTACTGATTATCTGTCAAAAGAATTGATTTTGCTTGAGGATGAGGACTCAGCACAGATCCAAATGGGAATTTTATTATCTGACATTTCTTTAGCATTAAGCTGACACCAAAGCCTCGGGCTTGGAGTCTATCTGTCAGAATCACCATACTTAAGTATGCATTCTCAGGTTCATTCTCACTACAGTGGTATACCAAATCTTGAAAAGCAAGTATGTATATTCCTGTTCCTTACTATAATAATGATGATGGGATTGGTTCAGTAAGCTTATTTGTGTAGAATCATATAATCATAGAATGGTTTGATTTGGAAGGGACCTTAAAGATCATCTAGTTCCAACCCCCCTGCCATGGGCAGGGACACCTTCCACTAGACCAGGTTGCTCAATCCCATCCAACCTGGCCTTGAACACATCCAGTGATGGGGCATCCACAGCTTCCCTGGGCAACCTGTTCCAATGCCTCACCACCCTTGTAGCAAAGAATTTCTTCTTTATATCTAACCTAAATCTAACCTCATTCAGTTTAAAGCCATTACTCTTTGTCCTATAACTACATTCCCTGATAGAGTCTCCCTCCAGGGGGAGAGATAGGACTGCTTTAACCTCAGTAAAATTAATATAAAATGCCCCACAGGTAAGTGATAACTTAAAGGTGCCTTAAAGATAGAAGAGATGCCTTAGAAATATCACATGAATCAAATTGCTTTTAGTCATACACACAGATCAGTATATGAGGTGGAAGAGTCCCAGTTTTCGTCCTACTTCTCTGCTGAACTACTACACAAAATTTAGCTTCTAATTTTTTAGAATTTGAGAAGGCAGCATGCTTGGAAATGCCAATGTGAAGAGTTTTACAGAAACTATAGTATTGAAAAGAGTAAAATAAAGATAAAATTATAAGGATTCGTTAGAACAGGCAGTTGAAAGTAGGGAGCAGTTTTCCTGGTAATATTCCAGGAATGTGGACGTGAAAAGAAGACGAAAGTTATTGGTATGGCTGGGAAATTTATTTTAAGACTTTATAGCTGTCATGGCAGGGCAGATTTTAGCCAACAACTGTATAAACTGTTTATGTATCAGCATCACAAGCAGAAATCAGAGAGTTGCTTACCTAGCTAGGTACTGTGCTAGCTACCAGAATGAGACAAGGAAAGTTTCTATAGCTGGTCAACCAGTAGCCAACTTTACTGAATAGACAGCCAGCTAACAAAGCAGAAAAGGAAGGACACTATCTACATGGAGGCTAGCTGTGAGTTCATACAATAGTCAAGGCAATTCAGTGTAGGATTAGAGCGCTATTTGCTCAGCAGTGGAACAGAAGGTTCTTTCAAACAAGGAGTCAGGAAACGGAGCAGATAAGTCCAGAACAGAAAGCAGCCAGAAAAAGACACAGCCAAGAGCTAGCTATTCAGCTAGATGCAAGACTAAACATGCAAGTGAGAGAGAAGGGGAAGAAAAAGACAGTCAGTAATTTATTATTATGGAGAAGTAATAAATTTAAGGGACATCAGTTGGCAGCTATTAATGTACTGATGGGAGAGACTGAAGGAAGGAAAGTTAGGGAGAAATGGAGCAAAACCCCCTTAATTTCACCAAAGGATATGCAGAATTGATGTTATGCATTTAATTGCAGACCATAGTTGCTTGTATGTATGTTGTAAAATGTTTAATATGAAAAAAAAATGTTTAGATACTTGAAGACATGTAGGTTACATGTATTGGTTATTGATTTTTTTCTCAGCATGTTTTTGTCTCTGTATATCTTAAGATCACTGACCTCCCAAATTTAGATTCTGTTTTGGCTTTTATCTTCAATTTGAAGCTCATTCTTTGGTTCTTTTTTTGGAAAAAAAAAAAAAAAAGGAAAAAAAAAATCAATTTTTGTTTTCCTCGTGGAGTCCTACCTTAATTAAAGGTAGTTCTATTTTCCAATAGCTCTGCCACATTGCTTTCAGATGCACTCGAGTCAAGATGTTAGCGTGAATATTTTAGGTTTACATTCTTGTTGCCTTTTCCCATAGTTTGTTTCTTTTATTTATGACTTTGAATTTAAAACTTTAGGTGGTAAACATTGGAAAACTCTAGTATTTAAAGAATATTAAGCTAAAGAAGCAAGACTTGAACCCTATGATGGCAATCGCTATGTTTTGCTTTACAGTACCTCTTTCTTGCAGTCCCTTGAGAGTTCTCGAGTTTGATCTTGAATAGGAATAATTAATGGGATGTATTGGGCTTATGTGGGAAGCTTTTGTGTGTTGTTTTTTTTGTTTTGTTTTGTTTTGTTTTTGGGGGGGAGAGGGGGTGGGGCAAGAGACGGACAGGCTGCAAGGGTGGCCTCTGTGAGGAGTCCAGAAGCTGACCCATGTCAGCTAAGAGCTAATTCCAGCCAGCTACAAAAGGGACCGACTGCTGTCTGAAGCTGAGACAATGTGCCTCTGTTATGCCAGTTATGCCTCTGTGAAAGCTTGTTTAAGGAAAGGAAAAACTGCTGCGCAACACCAGCTGGGAGAGAGGAGTGAGAAACTGTGAGAGAAACAACCCTACAACCACCTAGATCAGTGCACAAGGAGGGCAGGAGGTGCTCCAGGCACGCAGCAGCAGTTCCCCTGCAGCCTGTGGAGAGGCCCCTGGTGGAGCAGGCTGTCCCCCTGCAGCCCATGGGTCCCACACGGAGCAGATCTCCACGCTGCAGCCCATGGAGGAGCCCCCAGTGGAGCAGGTGGATGTGGCCTGGAGGAGGCTGCGGCCCATGGAGAGCCCCCGCAGGAGCAGGCCCCGGGCTGGAGCTGCATCCCGTGGAGAGGAGCCCATGCAGGAGCAAAGGGTCCATGCACGAGCTGCTGCCCGTGTGGGACCTGTGCTGGAGCAGTTTGCTCCTGACGGATGGACCCCGTGGTATGGAGCCATGTGGGAGCAGTTCTTGAAGAGCTGCTGCCTGTGGGAAGCCCACACAGGATCAGTTCAGGAAGGACGGCAGGACAGAAGGACCCCATGTGGAGCAGGGGCAGAGAGCAAAGAAGCAGCAGCAGCAGAGACAAAGTGTTATGGACTGACCATAACATCCATTCTCTGTCCCCTTGTGCTGTTTGGGAGGACTCTCATGAAAGTGTTGGTTTTCCTGAGCAACTGTTATGCATAGTTAGGCCCTGCTTTCTGAGAAGTGGCTGAGCAGTTCTTGCTGATGGGAAGTAGAGATAATTGTTTTCTCCTTTAGCTTCTGCAGTTTTTTTTTTTTAAATTCTCCTTTAATTAAACTGCTCCCAACCCATGAGCCATTTTTCATCATGTTTTCTTCCCCTCCTCTTTTGAGAAAGATGAGTGAGAGGGCAGCATGGTGGAGCTTAGCTGTGTATCAGGGTGAAACCACCACATGGGGAAAGAGAAAAAAATATAATGTTTTTGTCTTATATAAAATTAGTCTTTGGTAATTCCAGATGCAATGTGAAGGAAAGGGGAGGAAAAAACAGAAAGCCAGCACAACTGAGTGTCCTGTAGTGCTTCCATTTCCCAAACAGTCACTGGAAGTAGTATATCATTTGTTTTCTTCCTTTCACTTTATGTAATGTTTTAATGTGAAGCTGCTTTTGCATCAAATAATATATTTTTTTTTTCTTCTGGTGATTTTTGTTTCTGTTAGTTTTAGTTTGACTTATTTCTTGGTAAAAGCTCTATTCCAGCTTGTGAGCTGATAGAACTTCTGTGGAACCAACTTGTTCCTAAATTCTGCAATTTAGATGTTGCCAAGAAATTTCTATGAGTCTTTGCCATGGGCAATTAAAATAAAAGAGGAGGGTGGGAGGAGCGGACAGAAAACTTGAACCCGGTTCATAAAAACAGAAAACACAGCAACCACAGTCAGAAATATTTAGCAGTCTGGCAGCTGACAGCAGGACTTAAAGAGAATAACAAAATAGTTTATTGAAGAGGGAAAAAAAGATCTTCAAATGTCTTGTGTCCACAGCAGGGTGGAAAACATAACAACAATCCCATTATTAAGGTTGTTGATTTTCAAATTTCTGCTAATATAAGATGTTAAACAATATGCCAATAACCTCTCTCTCCATGAAAGCACCATATAAAGCTTTCTCTGGCATGCTTTTCAGATGTCTTTATTCAGGCAGTCAAAGCAGGAAAGAAAAGCAAGCAGTTCTGATGTCAGTATTTGAAACTCCAGCAGAAGAGCCCAGTAGAGCTGCAAAGTCAGCTCTTACCATTGTATTAATTATGCAAACAAGTGACCGATGCATGAAACAGAGGTGGTTTTCCCAGTGCCACACAGTGAATTTAAAGCAAAGCAAATAAAAAGTTTCTCAAAACAGTGCCCTGTAAAACTCATTACGCCTTACTACTTTTACTCCATTTCCATTAGTACAGGATTACTTTTTAAAAGTGTATCTACCCATTACCACTGTTTTATAGTCCTATAATAATTAAGATATCTTCCCTGTACCAAATTTTGAGCTATTTGTTGTTTGATTCCTTACGTTCTTCTAACATCGTTTGGTAGGACAGTGACGCTTTACAGTAGTCCTATTCATTTCATAGCAGAATTCTGTATAATTATGCTGGTTTATATCCATTCTTTTTTTGGTACCCAATTGCCTGCCTAGAATTTGCAAGGATATGGTAATAAGCAATTCAAATAGAACATTTATTTGTTGTGTGCATTAAGTATATCTGTTTTGTGTGAACAGAAGTTTTAAAAGTGTCTGTTCTGCAATATATCCTGTAATATTAAGGAAGATGAGTGCAGAAGATGTTCATGTTGCTTAGTTACAGAAACAATAAACATCACAAAATTATTATCTCTAGTTAGCCATTCAAAGTGTTATTAAAGCACTAGCTGAGTGTATTATCATGGTATAGCATAATACACTCTTAAGTTTACCTTGAGACATGTATTGTTCAAGTTGAATCTCGAATCTACTTTTTCTGACAAGACAGTTTATTTTCCTATTTGAATTGTTAATGTGTTCTGTAGTCTGTAGTTGCGTGCTAGAAAGTCAGAATATCATACTCTTTTGTCATAGTGGTACCCATCTTCCTTAAACAGAAAATGAGGAGGATATTTGTTATCAGAAATGTATGTGTAGATAGATATGACTGACTTCAGATGAGGTTCCACTGAAGCCAATGCCGATGATGCAAACTTCAAGCAAGTTTCTAGTTTCTAGCCTGTGAGGAAATGATGTATCCATTGTACAGGGAACCAAAGAGAAGTTCTCTGTGAAGCATTCATATCCAGGTTAAACCCAAATCCCTGGCATCCAATAGCAAGCATTATTGATATCTTTATCAATGACATAGACAGTGGGATAGACTGCACGCTCAGCAAGATTGCAGATGACACTAGGCTGAGTGGAGCAGTTGATACAAGGAAAGGGAAGGGATGCCATCCAAAGGGACCTGGACAACCTCAAGAATTGGGCCCATGTGAACCTAATGAGGTTGAGCAAGTCCAAGCGCAAGGTGCTGCACCTGGGTCAGGGCAATCCCAGACAGGAGTACAGACTGGGAGAAAAACTCACTGAGAGCAGCCTATCCCCTTCCCTTCCCTTCCCTTCCCTTCCCTTCCCTTCCCTTCCCTTCCCTTCCCTTCCCTTCCCTTCCCTTCCCTTCCCTTCCCTTCCCTTCCCTTCCCTTCCCTTCCCTTCCCTTCCCTTCCCTTCCCTTCCCTTCCCTTCCCTTCCCTTCCCTTCCCTTCCCTTCCCTTCCCTTCCCTTCCCTTCCCTTCCCTTCCCTTCCCTTCCCTTCCCTTCCCTTCCCTTCCCTTCCCTTCCCTTCCCTTCCCTTCCCTTCCCTTCCCTTCCCTTCCCTTCCCTTCCCTTCCCTTCCCTTCCCTTCCCTTCCCTTCTTCCCATTAAATCAATACTTTGAGCTGAAACTTGCAGAGCAGCTTCCCAGACCATACTAGTTAACTAAAATAACATAGCAAGATGCACATGCTATCTTTTCCTCCAAGTATTTCTAGACTGTGTAATCCTATCCTGTTGTCCCGAGACTTACCTTCCATTTAACTAGGACTCCATAGACACTTCTTTTTGTTTAGGTGATCTGAGTGAACCCCTTTCTAAATGCCCCACCCCTACCACGACCACCACCATCATACATATGTATCCACCTCAGAAAAAGAAAAAACATTTCATCTGAGGATAAATGAATTATTTCCTCGTAGCTTTCATTCTATCTGCTAATCTTTTTTCTATTTCAGAAAACAAAGCCTGTTTATAAAGTTGCTTAAACCTATAGGTTGAATAGCTGATTTCATTCATATTATGTTCAGAAATGCAACCCATTGCAAAACTTTGAACTGGGGCTCCTTTTTTTCCATAAATAATCTGTAGTTTATTGTATTGCTTAACATAATTATTTTGGAGCTTGGAAGTTATTTCAGGCATATTAACAAAATGGCAAGTCTCCTCTGAGACTTGATATTCATGGATTAGTTCAAAACCATTTATTGAATTCCAGAAAAATACATGACAACTCTCAACAATCAGTTTTGCATTTGGAATTCTGAAGAATATAACACTGTATGCACAAGGTAGCTCTCAATGAGTATTGAGATTCTAGTGACTGCTAAAACAAGCTAATAAAATTGCCTCAGGCTTCACTTACTGTAATCCCATTGCTACAGTTTCTGACATCAGTAAGTTATCTCCTACTGACTACAGTGTGCAGCATAAAATTGTAGGTTAGCAGCACCTACCTGAGCCATTTTGGATTGTACAGATCTCCATTTTAGAGAATTAATTTCCATTGTTAGCACTGAAGTTGCAGTAATGAACCCAGTGATACAGGTTTCATGAAAATATGAAAGTATTGCTTTATGGTAACATAAATACATCTATATTGCATTTTATTTTTTCTTTTAAACAGAGCCTGGATTCATTCAAATCGCATTTAGAAAATTATTTTTCCTCACCTCCCACTTAGGTAAATAGGCTCTTCAGAGCAAGATCCAAATGTAGGTGCTCTGAACTCCTGTTTTATCTTTGATTCTAGAGGAAACCTAGTTGCTACATGTTAGACAATGTGATTAGCTCCTTAGGGATAGTGTTTTGTTGTCATAATAAAGTAATTTGGGGGAAAAAAAAAGTGTTTCATTGTAATTTAAAGGCATTTAATCACAGTGATTGGAAGCTTGTTGCTAACACAGTGGTCAGTCTTCTGAAATATTTATTTTACAGATAGTATTTATTTCTTCACTGATAATATTTGAAGTATGGAATACAAAAGAAATCTTTCATGTGGAAAGGGCTGGACATTGAATTGAAAATGGTGTTGAATGCTTTTGTATTTTTTTCCTGGTTTTAAACTTCATGCAATATGGTTAGGAAAGTAGAAAGAACCGTTAAGGTTTTGTTCATACTAGTGTTTTTATTATATGAGCTGTTTTAATCTGATAGTCGACCTGTTGTGTGTTTAGTATACATCTCTAATACCAAAAGTACATTCCTTGTTTTCTCCTTCACCTTTTCTCAAAGTTCTTCATACATTTATAGGCTACCAACTTATCAATATATTATTATTGGCGCTATACTAGATTTTTGTTGTTATTGAAGGCACCATGACCACTGGCAAGATATGTAGTGAGTTCTTTTTTTTCTGTAGAGTCCATTGCCTATGAGGGTCCTGGCTCTCAATAAATTATTTACATGATATACCTTTGGGAAACATAAATTAGTTCTGCTTGTGTGCCAAGATGACAAAAAGCCACGTTAAGGAGAATGCTGAACTTAAGTTACTATTTGCTGTCTCTTAGCTGGATTTATTTGTTCAAACTCAGCACTATCATATGGCCACCACCTGGCAGGTGGTTGGCCTAGATGGTAGCAAATAGGCCTATATAGGCATACCTATATATAGCATATCTTGATGTAAATTGCTATATATAGGTATGCCTTTTCTCTCCTGGAAAATAATTTTATCCCTTACTTTGGATTTTTATGTTGCAAGTAACAAGGGGAATCACTAACTGCTTTTTTTATCTTGGGAGTTTAGGTGACCTTTTGCAGTTTCCAGGAATTAGGTTATTATATATTTTAAAGACTGGTGTCTTCACTCTTACTTAATATTTAGAGGAATGAATACAGTGAATGAAAGGCAAATTTGAGGTGCTCTTAATAGCACAATACAATTCCCTCAGGGCCTGCAGTTTCATGCACAGGAAAATTATATTGGTTTTGCTTGGGAATGAGAGAGAGCATGAGAGCAAGCAAGCTATTTACTAGGGCCAGCCCTGTAGATGCTAGTAAAGCTCACAGAGACTGCAAAGATACTGAGTGGTAGGTTGTGCAGGAGTGAAGGTGAATGTGACTCAAAGATATTTCTCCTTTCTATCCAAGTGAATTACCTTCACTTGATTAATTGTGGATCCTTATATCTATTTGAGGGAGAATATACTGAGTTAAAATTAAAAAATGTGAAGGTTATCTTGTGTGGAGTTAGCAATGGATAATATCAGAAACATGTTTATCCTTATGTACCCTGAAGGAAAACAAATAAATAAATCCCTTGAAAATAAGAAATGAGGAGTGATAAAATAAGAATTTACAAATTGAATTTACTTGTACCCTAGAGGCTATCAGTCCTGAAGCATATACCTGCATGAGTTATAAAGCAGATACTAGCCTCATAATTATTCTTTACTGTTCTTTTCTCCACATTTAATGACTACTCCTTTTTGTGAACATACTGCTTTTTCTTTCTTTTTTTTTTTCTTTTCTTTTTTTTTTTTCCTTTTTGCCGTGCTTCACTGATGAGTGCGTACATCCTTCATGGACAGGAAGGTGGGGAGAGGAGTAAACCAGGAATCAGGTTTCCAAATGCCAGCTGCATTCAGTCAACAGTTCAGTTCTTTTCAGTTATGGTTTTCAGTTATGGTTCATATTTCTGTTTTAATACTGCTTATCTATGAGAATTCAGTTTCAAATCGTCTATTTGTGAGACAAAAATAACATAAACATCCTAAGACCTAAAAAGAAAATAAACATACTAAAATATAGATTTAGACTTTATTCTGTTTGCACACAAGGAATGTAATAAGATGTAATCATACACATTTCAGCAGCTACAAAAATTTTAATTGAGATAAATTTCAGTTCTTGCATATTGGAAGAGACATATATGGAAGGAAGCAATTGTATGATACAATATTTTGGGATGCCAAGAATGTTTTACTGTTGGTAGTATAAATCTCCCAATATTGGCCTCTTACTGAAGTGCTCTAGCAATTTTTCCTCCGTAAGATGCGTATTAAAATACCTATAGATCTGGTGACCTGTTCTTGAAAAAAAATATTTCCGGTATTCCTGTCTGCACTTAATTCATCAGATCCTTAAACTATGTTCAAAATTATTGTTTCTGAGTTGGCAAGTGATTTCAAAGCCTATAGAGCTATTTTAGACATAAAGTAAAGCTTAGTTCTCTATTCAGCTCAGCTTTTCTGACACAGATATTAACTACTAGTTTTATTATGCAGTCAAACAGCTTTCAGTAATATCAAACAATTTGAATTTATGTCCATAAACAAGCAATTCTCTTTTTATGTTTATTTGTATTATCTTGGTACCTACCTTTGTTTGGTTGTCAATTAGAGAACATTTTCTCCTTGTGTTCTTAATTGCCTTAATTACTTTCAACGTGAACACAATGATTTAGTTCTAATAAAAGCCCATTTATTCCTTCTTTTTACTATATCCTTCAGCCTCATTTTAATGTTTTTCAGTCTATTCTAGGTTGCCCCTTGCAACTCATTTGGAAGAAGTGGAAGCTATGCAAAATCCCACCACTTTCTTGCCATAGAAAGTCGTCAAATGTGTTTTAGGACACATTTCTAATTCTGCATTGGTTTACGTAGAAATTTGCTGGGTTGACATTTGAAAAAAATCAATTCTTAAGTAAAAAAAAATAATGATGATCAATCTCATTTTTAGTACTATATTATCTTCAAAGAGAATTTTTCAGTAACAACTGTTCCTTGTGGGGTATGCCACCTTAGGTCGTTTCTAACATTAGCACAGTTCTGCCATGCATCCCCTGTTTCTTGTCCTTACTATATGACTTCCGCTTCATTTGCTCTGTGGGTTTCATCTGTGTTCAGACTAGGTTTCAGAGGAAATGAATCCAAACATTCTATCCTAAGTATTCATCAAACACTCTCTAATAGGGACATAAGGTCTAAGCCAATGACCTTCAGTCAGCATCAGACTACATTGTATAGTTGAAACACTGGATGAGAGGTCAGATGTGATCCAGTCTTGACTGGTATATGGTCTGTAGATGAAGAATTCTCAGCACAGACTGCTCTGATCTGCTGAGCTGTTGCTCTTGCTCCAAACTGCATGCTAATTAAGGCATAACAGAAAACAGAAACATGGAAGAAATTTTCAGCTTATGTATGTTAGTGTCATATTCATCCCTTGAATGGTATTTTAGCATAAATCATTTATTGAACAAATAAAAATAATGACAAAATACTTTTGCACACTTTTGCTATTGAAGACCTTCATTTAAGGAGTCCTTTTATCCTTGACAACACAGAAATAGTGGCGATTTCAAAATACACTAATAAAGACTAGAACCCCGGGAAACAATTATATCATGTCAGCTTTCTCTGGACAGAGTAAATATGTGATTTGAATCAAGAGCATTTGTTGTGGAGATCAATTGCATTTAAAACTAATATTGTCTTTCATTTTTATCATAAAACTCTTCAGTCAGGAAAAGTATGTAAGTGGTTTTATCTTTTGTCCAATTGAACTGGCACAAAGATTGTTCTGGTTTTTGTCTGTTTTGACCTGTATGATACTATTGTCTCTGTTTTATGGCTTCATGAATAACATGGATACTACTATTCCTCAGCCCCAAGGACAAACTGAAAAGATGTTAAATTATAAAGTATCTGACCTTGGTACATTTTCTGTACATGAACAGAAGAGTTGAGACAGTGACAAAGGGTTAGACGAACAAGAAATCTAATCCTTCTCTAATGTAGTAGGATGACTGTGCAAAGAAAGCTTTTAAGCAATGAAGGCCACACAAGCTAATTTGCAATTGATAGTAGGAATTATGTACCGATTCTTTCAGACTGTTTGAATTAACTCTAAGGATATTTTTAGAACAACTTTGTTCAGTTTAATGAAAACTATTATTAAATCATTAGTCAATAAATTATAGTTATTATTTTTTGTATGTGTAAATTATAATATTCATATGCCATTATTCTTCTTCTTTAAATAATCTGCTCTTTTTGGATTATATTTGTTTCGTAAAAGAATTCAAGTCCCCTTAGTAACGTTTCTACTTTGCTTGCAGGTTGTATATAAAAATAATGATGTCAGGTTGGAATTATCTCGACTTGCCAAGCAAGGAGATCCTAAAATGAAGATTCATGGGGTTGTAGCCTTTAAATGTGAGAATGTTGCAACCTTAGATCCAATCACATTTGAAACGCCAGAGTCTTTCATCTCTTTGCCAAAGTGGAATGCCAAGAAAACAGGCTCAATATCATTTGACTTCCGTACAACTGAGCCAAATGGTTTGATTCTTTTCAGTCATGGAAAACCAAGGCACCAAAAAGATGCCAAACACCCACAGATGGTGAAGGTTGACTTTTTTGCCATTGAGATGCTTGATGGTCACCTCTACCTGCTGTTAGACATGGGCTCAGGTACTATAAAAATAAAAGCCTTGCAGAAGAAGGTGAATGATGGTGAATGGTACCATGTGGACTTTCAAAGGGATGGACGGTCAGGTAAGTTTTCTGTTTTAATATTAACTATGTTTTTTCATGTTGTATCTGACAGAATATTGGGTATATATGATATTAACACCATTAGTTGCACATTATCTGAAAAATAGTCATTACTGTCAGATACCAGAATACAACGACTTTCAGAGTAAAATATCTTATGTTAACATTTATTGGGTAATCAGGTACTCAATCTTGCAAGTAAGTATGTTGTGTACTTCAAAAACAAACAGTAATCTCCCTCTGTGCTTACTTACATCAAATAGCTGAAGTGGCAAATTTCAAGAACAAAAATAAAGGAAAAGAAAAATAACTGTAAGTAATCTCCAGCACTGGGAGTAGTCTGTCCACAGAAACAGCACAGACCTTGCAATCATGTCAGCAGACCTCAGCATAATTAAATGATTTGCTAATGCGTGGCTAACAACACGTCAGCAGAAATGGAAATTATGTCAATATGATTCGTATTTTACAGCAGTTGATGAACGATCTCTCTGAAAATGGTATAAATAAAATAAATTTCTAACCTGTTCCTGATGCTACTAAAATCTGTCATAGCATGTAATGCATTTAACTAGTAAAACTGTTCTTGTGTTGCAGCTGCATCTGATCTTGAGTATATATAAGTTGACTTCATCAATATCTATTAATCGGAGGACAGACCAATTCTGTGGTATCTTTCCTGTAGTTCATGCCAGAATTTAGCAGGGTGCTGGAGGGAATGATGTACAGAGCCTGTCATTTAGTTTGTCAAAGAATTTTCTAATTAATATCCAATCTGAAGTTTATATACATTCTGAAATTGCATGTTGAGAAAGCAAACTTTTCCCCCTTCTTCTGGCTTTCATGTTTTTCCCCCACTTCCTTCCTTCTGCTGACTCCTTTTCCGTGACTTGTATTTATACTGTTTTCTGAAACTTTTCACCCCATCATTGTTTTATGACTTACTTTCTAAATATACACAAATCAGATTTCAGATTGAGCAAATGTAAGTGCAGGTCTAAACTGAAGATTTCAGTCAAATCCATGGTGAAAGTCAGATCAAATTCAATTGATTCATCTGCTCTAAGATTGTGAAAAATAATGATTTGATTCCTGAGTTTTGCAGCTTAGAATTCAAACAGTATGTTTGATTACAATATCAATAGGTCAGTTAAGTATTTGCTTTTCTTCAGTTAAAAAAAAAAAAGTCTCAAAAACCTCAATTGTGATTGAACTTCCAGTGGTGATATTATTTACACTACAATCTTCATTTCAGAAGTCCTTCTTAAATGCTGTTTCAGTGATTCATGAGGCATAAATCCTGTAATAATCTGCCAATTGGATTCTACTGAAAGCAAAGTTTATTCTTACACTCAAAGTGAACACAACTATGAAGAAAATAAATAAATGCTTAACAATTGTTTACATTTGAAGATATGTCCTGCACTTTTGCTTCACAAAAAACTGCAGCTCATGACTGACATTAAGAGAGTTTATGTTGTATTTTATTTAAACCTTTAGAACTGTTGTTGGACTTCAGCAAGAATGTGTACTAATTTTAGGTAGTAATGTTCACCTAAAGATAAGGATTGCATATTATTTCTAAGTAGAATTATAAATAGTCAAATATCTTCATAAAAGAACAAATAATTCTATTAACAGCTGAACTTTATATACTGTGTTACTCTTGCAGAGCACCATATCACCTGTTTGCACTGATACATTAAACTATTACCAGAAATAGCAAATAGATATGTGGGCATATGAATTGGTGTTCTGAATTTTTATCTGAAATCTGAACCAGACGTCAAAAAAATTTGTGTGATTTTAATACATACAGTAATAGTTTACAGTGTGACAACTACTCATAACAGTGGCAATGTTGTTTTTCTTGATGAAAATACTGACTGAGTAGTATCTTAAACCATCAGATTTAACCAAATAAAATGAATGCCTAATGATTAAAATATAAAATGAAGTATATGTTGCAATTTTTTTCAAATTGAAACAGGAAATACTGATGTTATGTTTAGATTATTTCTTCATGACTTATGCATGTTGGTCTGATACGTTTTCTTCCATTAATAATAAAACCCATCTTACTATTCCAGGAAGCTTTTTCATTTCTTTTCTTTAGCCCAAACCAAATATATGGGAAATCATAGGAATCCGATCACTTTTCAGTTGCTCATCATCTGAATTTTTGTATAAATAAATGAATATACCTTATATAAAAAAACCTTGGCTTTTCCTAAGCTTTCTTGTTGCTACTGATAAAATACTTCCAACCTTTCAAATATAAATGAAGAGATTCTCCTGTTGATGAATAAATAGCTCAAATAATCTCCCTCTCCTTTCCTTCCCCCCTCCCCCCCCCATATGTTTTGCAGCCTTTTACTCCTACCCTTCAATACAATGCAGAGTGGCTCCCTCAGATAATCGAAAGCTGTGACATTTCTCAAGGAGCTTTGCTGATTTCCTTGACTTTAGCATTAGCTGGATCAGCAAGTACTCAATTTATTTTTCATTCTTTGCTCTCTTCTGGACTCTTAGTCGCAGGGAGTATCTACTCTAAAGTACAGACTTTGTCCTGGCCTTGTTGGGGGCTGGGGCAGAGGGAATGTAAGGAATGAAATTTATTTAGACCACATTTTTTATTTGTACTCATCCAGGCAATATTCAGTAGTAATTCTGCTGATGCCCTGAGATTTTGGGAGATACAAGGAAGAGGAAGGGGTGGTGCCTTTCAATTTCATTTGCTGTTGGAGATCTTAACCTCCTATCTTCTACAAGTTTATCACCCTAAAATCCCACCATGCTGCCTGTAACACTTTCTCTGAGTGCTTCCTTACATGACAAGCTGATTTTCAGTGAGCAGCAGCTCCTGAGCCCCTACTTCCCAGTATTAAGCAAGTCCATCTGTTTTGCTAGGTATGCAAGAGAGGAAAGGGAACACACCTTGTCCAGCACCATGTCCTTTTGGCTAAGTATACATCACAGGACACAACCTGGTACCAAGTGCTGCCTCCTGTCCTGTGAGCTGGTTTCCCTTCCAGCATTCGTGGCTATTCTGAATTCCTGTGAAGGACAGTGCCTTCAAAGCTGTGACTTGACTGTTTGCAGTATGCTGTGGTCACAGTCCTCATGACAACTACTACATTATGCTTTAGCACATAATGTGTAAAGGGTACCCAGAATACCTTACTCTTTTCTTAGGTTTTTTCAACATTTTTTAATGAGCAAGAGCAAGTGTTTTGGGTCCACAAAGAACAACTAAATAGGCCAGATGAGGTAAGCATAGAGATCAGAATAGCTGTAGCAGCTGTACTTAGAATCCTCATTTTTAACTGATCAGAACTGGTGAGACATGATTTAGAAATATGTTTTGGTTCCTTATACCAGACTTATGAAAAAATAAATTGCTGAGATAATGAATATGATTGAAGAGGCTCATTAACTCATACCTAAGGGATTTTTTTTTCTGTCGTTAACAGTACTGCTAACTCGACAGTAAAAGGAAAAAACAAAAACAAAACATGAAACAGTTGCAAAGGTCTTTGCTCTCATTGTTTTCTGTGACAGAGTAGAGTTAGGCTAGTAAGTGTTTTCTGATGTTTGAGTATTATTTAAAATTTTGATAGACTTTGCCATATTCAAGGATAACCTTTCAAGTATTTTTTTGACTGCACTGCCATTCATCCTTGGATATCATTACACATTGAAATCAGAACGGAAACTTACTCTTCTGGTCAACCTCCAATGGTGTATGCCAGTGTAAAACAGAATATATCAGAATGCATTCATAGGTAAGTAACATTTAAGGGTTAAGGAGTCACTGAAATTTTGAACTGAAGTTAGAGTTTCAGTTTAAATACCAGACATTATCTCTAGAGTATGTAATTAGAGCTTAGATATAATCAGTATCTCTGTAAGTAGTGCTCTGAAGATATTATATGCTGTGTTGTTGAAAGTTTTTTTACACATGCATATCTATGCGCTCCTTGCTTTCTATCTTTCCAGCATTCTCAGAAATGACAGATGTACATGTTCCTATTTCAACAAAAGTTAATAGTTTACATATTTGAGATACTGTGTTTACATTACATTTTCAGGAAAATTGTTCCAATGATCCTGTTACTGCTTTTCATTTATTTTTGAGCTCAAGGAAAAATTGAGAAGGTGTGGCCTTGAGAAGTCCTCTATTTCAAGCCTCCAACTACAGTAGTGATGGAATGGCATCAGCCTTAACAGATGTTTGTTCAGTTACCTCCAACACTGCACACTGCACAACTGCCCCATGCGATCCATTACTAAGCTGAATCTTTCTATATGTAAAACAAGCCAATTTGTGGATAATTTCCTTGTTCACAGCAGGCAGGAAACACATTTTATTTGATGTCTTAGATCTACTTTTTACGATTTGAATACTGTTATCATGGTAGTCTTCAGTTTTCTTTATAGACCAAGAAACCCCAGACGCTTGCTGTTCTTATATATCATGTTCTATAGCTGCTGACCATTTTCATTCCCGTCTTCTGCAGTGTCCTCTGCTGATCTGCACTTTACTCAGGTAAACCTTACCAGTACTTTTAGTATAGTGATATGATAGGCTTCCTTACACCTCACCATAGATTTACAGTTTAACAGAATCATATAATCATAGAATGGTTTGGATAGGAAGGGACCTTAGAGATCATCTAATTCCAACCCCCTTGCCATGGGCAGGGACACGTTCCACTAGATCAGGTTGCTCAAAGCCCCATCCAACCTGGCCTTGAACACTTCCAGGGATGGGATATCCAAGAATTCTCTGGGCAACATGTACCAGTGCCTCACCACCCTCCTAGTAAAGAATTTCTTCCTTATATCTATATTACATCTACCTTCTTTTGGTTTAAAGCCATTGCCCCAGGTCCTAATAATACATGCTTTGATAAAGGGTCCCTCTCCAGCCTTCTTGTAGGACCTCTTTAGATACTGGGAGGTCAATATAAGGGTATAAGGCCTCTTCTCCAGACACAGCCACCCCCACTTTCTCATCCTGTCTTCAAAGGAGAGGTTCTCGAGGCCTCTGATCATCCTTGCATCCACAGCTTCTCTGAGCAACCTGTTCCAGTGCCTCATCAGCCTCATAGTAAAGAATTTCTTCCTTATATCTAATCTAAATCTACTCCCTTTTAGTTTAAAACCATTACTCCTTGTCCTATCAATACAATCCCTGACAAGGGGACGCTCTTGTGCTTTTCTCTGGGCCCCCTACGGGTACTGGAGGGCTGCAATGGGATCTCCCCAGAGACTTCTCTTTTCCAGGCTGAAGAACCCAAACTTCCCCAGCCTGCCTTCATAGGAGAGTTTCTCCAGCCGTTTGATGATCTTTGTGGCCCTCCTCTGGACTCACACTAGTGGGTTCATGTCCTTCTTGTGCTGGGGGCCTCAGAGCTGAATGCAATACTCCAGGCCAGGTCTCGTGAGAGCAAAGCAGAGGGGGACAGTCACCTCCCTTGACCTGCTGGTCATGTTTCTTTTGATGTAGTCCAGGATGTGGCTTGCTTTCTGGGCTTCAAGAGCACATTGCAGGCTCATGTTAAGCTTCTCATCAACCAACACCTCCAAGTCCTTCTCCTCAGAGCTGCTTTCAATTCATTCTCCACCCAACCTGTATTCATCTTTGGGATTGCCCCTACCTTGCTGAACTTCATGAGGTTCACACTGGCCCGCCTCTCAAGCTTGTTTAGGTACCTCTGGATGGCATCCCTTCCCTCCAGCGTGTAAACCACACCACGTAGCTTGGTGTAATCAGCAGACTTGCTGAGGGTGAGGAATGGCATTTGTATTGAATTTACGTGGCAAAGTTCTGGTAGTAGGGTCTGCAGGGGTGGCCTCAGTGAGAAGAGCCCAGAAGGTGCCCCATGTTATATAAGGGCCTGTTTCAGTTGGCTCCAAAGGAACCTACCACCGCCCAAAGCCGAGCCAATAAGCGATGTTTATTGATCAGTATGATACACAAAAGCAGCTGGGAGAGTGAGGAGTGAGAAGCAGCCCTGCAGGCCCCAAGGTCAGTGTAGAAGGAGGGCAGGAGGTGCTCCAGGCACGCAGCACAAGTTCCCCTGTGGCCTGTGGAGAGGCCCCTGGTGGAGCAGGCTGTCCCCCTGCAGCCCATGAGTCCCACATGGAGCAGATCTCCACGCTGCAGCCTGTGGAGGAGCCCCCGGTGGAGCAGGTGGATGTGGCCTGGAGGAGGCTGCGGCCCATGGAGAGCCCCTGCAGGAGCAGGCCCCGGGCCGGAGCTGCAGCCCGTGGAGAGGAGCCCACACAGGAGCAAAGGGTCTCAGTGTTCCAGCTTGTAATAGGTAATAAATTATATTAGTCTGCCTATGCTGAGTCTCTTTTGCTTGTGATAGTAATTGCTGAGTGATCTCCCTGTCCTTATCTCAACCTTTGAACCCTTTTCATCATATTTTCTCCCCCTTTTACTTTGAGGAGGGGAGTGAGAGTGTGGTTGTGGTGGAGCTCAGCTGCCCAGCTGAGTAAAATCACCACATCACTTGTCACTGATCTTCACTTGGACTCAGAGTTGTTGAACACAACTCTTTGAGTGTGACCATTCAGCCAATTCCTTATCCAGCAAGTGGTCCATCCATCAGCTCTCTGTATCTCCAGTTTAGAGAGAAGGATATTATGCAGGACAGCATCAAATGTTTTGCACAAGTCCATGTAGATTATACTTTTAACCCCATCGTAGAAGGCCAGCAGATTTGTCAGGCACAGTCTGGCCTTAGTGAAGCCATATTGGCTGTCACTAATCACCTCTCTGTTTTCCGTGTGTCTTAGCGTAGTTTCCAGGAGGATCTGCTTTGTGATCTTGCTGGGCACAGAGTTGAGACTGACTGGCCTATAGACCATTTTGCTCACATGTGCATTGTTACTGATGTATGCTGTTGACTCTTCCTTTTTGAAGAGTTGCCCGCTAATCAGTTATCCTTTATAAGTCAGCAATTCTTGCTGAAAATAGTAATTTCATTAGTTTTTCTTAGATTGGTCCTCCAGTACTTAAAGATGTTTTTGAATGTTTGAATTGCATTTTGCTCTTAGGTGGAATTCTATAGAATCAGTTCACCTGTTGCTCATTTTAGGGCCCTTAACTTTATGGTCAATTTCTGGAGGTACTACCTGGTTTCAGAGTCTGAAGTTAGACCATGAATTTTGAGACTAAAATCACTCCACGTGTTCTTGTCTTTCACTGAGTCGTGTCCCCCCCCCCCCTTTTTTTTTTAGGCCTGACAATTCATATGCTATCAGCTCCCCACCTTCCTCTCCCCCCACCCCCCCTTTTTTTTTTCTTTTTTCCTTTCTGGAAAAGATAGTATCTCCTATTTTCTTTGAGCATAAAAACAAGATTTACAAGGAAGCTGACTGTTTCCCACCAGACATTATTACCTCAATGTTGCACTTTTCAAAGAAATAATATAACTGATCTGGTTTTGGTTGCTGTTATGCTGGGTACTATGCAAATACATAACAAAAATTATGGTTCTTACTACAGAGATGTTACAAGGTTATAGTCTTCTGTTTCAATTGAGAGGCTCTTCTGAATCTGTTGCTTCCTCCTCATATTCTGTTGTTTAGGTTATTCTGTAAAACCGGACATGTCCTAGTCTTTTCCCTCTTATACAACTTAACAATTCTGGGGAGAGATGGATTGACATCATATTATCTTTACAGGCCAAATTATTAACCTTTTCTTGTCCTGGCCTCATAAGACATTTTCGTGTTCCACTAGCTTCCCTTCTTCCTGCTTCTCTGGAAAGTGATGTCTCTTCACATTCATAAGTAGAAACATCCAAATGGATTGGAGCACAATGGTGATTTGACAGAACAATTCTTTTTAATCTCTGTATAATTCTCAGAGAAAGTAATATGGAAATGCAGAATAGAATCTGTGTGTGTGTTACTATCCCAGGATTCTGTGGTATCATGCACTGTTGTTGTGGGGTCCAGCCTGAGATGGGTTTCAGTAGAATTTAGGAAAATTCTATCAAGAAAGATAACAGGCCTAAAAAAGAAATTTGGCTACTCTGCTTCAGCATCACAATTCTGGATGCACCATGGATACAAAAGTGTTTCTAAATACATTACTTATTTTCTATAGGCTCGTCTTTTATGAACTTCATTTTTGCACTTCATTTTGGGTTTAAACAAAACCAACCAAACAAAAACTTTTGATGTATTTGGAAGTTTTCTTTCATTTCTTTCATTACCCTTAATATGCTTTTTGGATTTTTTCACCTATATTTACAAAGCAATTAGTGAGTAAAATTTGCATTCCCTCTCAGAATTACCTACAAAAAGGTAATTTGGACACCAACAACAGTGATTGTTGTATGGCTGCCTAGTCATGCTGTTAGAAGTTCAGCCAGAAACAAGGATACTTGGTAAGTGGTAGCATGAATCTCCTGGTGCATAAGTATGGGTTTCTTGCTATTAGCAAGACAAAAGCCTATTTGTATTGCAGTCATAGTTTTTGTTCCAGACAAAAAACTATATATTGCTATATGATAGCACATTGAGCTACATGATATGCTATGTAGAAGCTTGACCTGTTCTTATGTAGCAGCCGAGCCAGAGCAAGTTATGCAAGCCTTGAGTCTACTGTGGGTATTGTTTGACTTAGTGTAGCTCTTAACAAACAGGATTGAATGAAATAAAGGTAACTTACTGTTGTCTGAGTAAGTCACACACATGGTATGTAGGTCAGCTGAAGTGTCATTGATATGTCCAGCGGTAAATTGGAGATAGCCCAGCTGGGTTAATGTGAGTTCTACAGTCAGTCAAAACATGAAAAAGGTGCACAGAAAATTTGCTGCCTATTATGTTTTTCTACCCATAGTCATTAGATGCCACAATTACACTGTAATTTACGAGGTTTTCTCCCAAGGATATATGTGTCATTTCTTGGGGAGAGGAAAGGTTCATTTCTTTAACAAGCTGTTGCTATCTATTCAAAATAACACTTGAGCTTTGTTTGGGCTAATCATTTATAAGATACAGAACAAAATTTTACTGCTTCTATCTATCACATAGCTGTAATTCACAGTCACCAGAGTATAGTGGTAATCTACAGTTCCCTTTATTGTTCACCGTATATTTTGAACCTTCATGTTAGTGTCTCAGGTACACTGGCTAAGATTTGCCTTTCTGTTCCTTTTCATTGAAATCCATCAAGATAAAGTTTATTTTTAATAGCAATGAAGCCCTAGATGTCTTCTAGTATCAAGATAGCTTGAAAACACTAGTGTGTTTACCCATTAGAAAACAGGACTATGCAAATGCATGAGCTTAGGTTTGGAGGTTGTACATCTTTGGGGTTCTGCAGCTGAGTTAATTACGAGTTTGCCTGAGTTAATTTATGTGGGTGCAAGTGATGTCTAAATATAGGTTTAAAGCATTTGGTTCTAAATTAACCTGTGCAGCAAGAGGTGAGATTAAGCAACAATAGCAGTAAGGAATATTATGAGCACAAATATGGTTTATGTTTGCAATATCTTTAATTTATTTTTAGAGGAGAAATGGTCTATTCCGCAGGCATGAAAAGTTCAGCTTCAAGAATCTGAGAAGCAAGGAAAATATTTAGAAAAAAATATATATATATAATTTTTAAAAAGTTGGAGGTCAGGAAAAAAAAATGATCTTGGTCCAACATACCTATTTTTTACAACTAAGACTGAAATTTCACTTTCCATCTGTGCAATTATTCAACTGACACAGTAAACATTTCTGATAATGCATAAAAAAATGAAAACTGACAACATGCTCAAACATTACTTAAACATGCTTATAAAAATGAAAAAAGGCTGTACAAACCTGTTTACTCTTTTTTGGTCTCTTTGAGACTGTAGCAACAGTAATATCCAGCCCTTCTAAAATCTGTACATCTCAAGTCTTGCATGGGAGTCAGATCTCATGAGACTTCTGGCCCAAGAGGTTTTAATAAATGTCCAAACTTTTTAGATATTCACTCTGTCCATGTTTTTGAAGTTAGCCTGTCAAACCAACAAAAGAACAAACAAAATATAAAGCTCTCAAAGGACTCCATTGCTGGAAGAGAAGCCTGAATTTCAGGATATATCCTTATCAGAGAATAATCATCTTCTTGAAGATGTCTCTGTTTGCTTAAAACTCACATTTTAGTATTTATGCTATTAAAATTCTGAATTCATTATTTTCATGCACCACTCCAACCATAGTGGAAATGCTTTTGAAAATCAATGTTATCTTCTGAAATCTGTCATTGACAGTGGAAATGGTGAATTATATAATTTTTATGCACATATATGTAATAAATACATTGTGGGAAATGTGATTCTTAACTGCCTTATCATTAATACACATTTGAAAGTGTGTCCAGTAGATAAGCATTGCATAATGTGTCTGGTACATTGTATTAATCTGGTGGTCTATATTGTTTTGATTTATATTTTGCTTGCTTTTACACCCATATAGTTTGGTAAGAAGGCACTTCTGTGGAGATCTACATGAAGATTCTTTTTTCAGCTGACTTTACTTACTAAATAAGATGTTGTTGACATAAATGTGTTTTCTGATTCCATGCGCTAATCTGTTTTTCTGTCTATTCCAGTTGTAAAAATTGGATACCTCGTTACCTTTAACAATACAGCAAAGAGGATCTTTACAGTTATCTTTTTCATTATCTTATATATAAGGAAATCTCTGGTGTCTCTGTTCAGACACTTCGTAGAAACAGAATTTTATTTTAGGCTTAATTTTGTTTGTTTATTTTTTAACTTAAACAGAAAAGATATTTCTGATTTCCTCAGGTTCTGTATACTTCCTTCTCTCCCTCTCTTTGTAACATGCATGAATTTTTAGGTAAGTGTCAGATGCATTGATTTTTCCCTCTAGGAGCACATCACTATCTTCTTAATGATTGCCTGCCTGGCAGCTGATGAGAGTATTTTCCTCCTGCACTTAAAGGGGGAGAAAAAAAATCTTACCTAAAGCCCACTGAAAGTGGTGAGAGTCTTTTAAAATATTGTGTCTTTGGATTCAAACCAAAGACATAGATTTGCCTCCCAGGTTGCAACCTATCAATGAAACCTCAACCTTTATGCTTTGAATCACCTATGAGGTAGTGAAGAGTTTTTGTTGCACAAACAGGATATTTCTGCAAATAACTCTGAAATGCATTCCCCCCTGACCCCACAAGATTGGTAAGGAGAATTTTACTTTTTTACGATGTGACCATGCAGTAATGTGCATAGATGTGTGCCTATTATTGTATAGATATATAGAATACCTATGTTTCATTTATAGATATTTGCCTGGAGTTAATGTGGCACACACATTAATGGTTAAAATAACAGTACCAAAATATTTAAATGTCTTGAAAATCTTGAATTTTGTTGTCATTTCTTCTCAGGGACCATATCTGTGAACACATTACGTACTCCATATACTGCACCGGGAGAAAGTGAAATCCTTGACTTGGATGATGACTTGTATCTTGGAGGTTTACCAGAAAATAAAGCAGGCCTCGTCTTCCCAACAGAGGTGTGGACAGCACTTCTCAATTATGGATACGTCGGCTGCATTAGAGATTTATTTATTGATGGTCAAAGCAAAGATATTCGACAGATGGCTGAAATTCAAAGTACAGCTGGAGTAAAACCTTCATGCTCAAGAGAAACCGCAAAACCATGCCTTAGCAACCCCTGTAAAAACAATGGTGTATGCAGGGACGGGTGGAACAGATATGTTTGTGATTGCTCTGGGACGGGGTACCTTGGCAGATCTTGTGAAAGAGGTAAGTTCCATGAGATGGCCATGTTTCTACTTTAATCATCCTGTACGATGTTTAAAATGGTACATTATCATTAACTCTTCTGATGCAGAAAAAGTGTCTTTGATTTCATTTGGTGACGACGGAAATGGAGCGCTGCTCTAGGTTGAAAGAAGTAACACTAGAAGAAAGACTTTAGATGACTTTTTAAGATGCATAGATATTAGTTGACTATGACAGAGCTAGTACCTGCTAAATGTCTGTAGGAAAATGTCTCGCCTTTTGTCATCATACGCTGATGAGTTATTAAAAGATTTGTGAAAGTAATTTCAATTAGTATTGCATAAGTGAATGCACATTCCAGTTCCAAACTGAGGTCTCATTCTCTGCCACTTTACATCAATACCACTGAGTAATTAAATTTCATTTAGAATTCCACAGTATCACTTAAATTCACGGCCAGAATTTCTGCCATGAATCAAAGCAAAAAAAACTGTGTAGAAATCTGTATTTCTTACTTAACATTTTTTTCTGAAGTTCCTAGTTCCCAAGGAAACTGTTTCTACTCATCTTAATTCACTGAGTAGCCCTCTGCCCTAGAAAAGGTAAATGTAAAGTTGACAAACCCTATTTATTTAATTGAAAAGGTGGATAGCGGAAAGGAAGACAGAAGTTGAGGTTAAGAAAAAAATAGGAAAAAAATCTGTAATATAATTAATGTATAGAGTATGCCAATGAAAGATTCTAATACAAGTAGTAGGACAGCAATAAAAAACAAACAAACAAAACCTTAGTTAACATTGTAGGTGTTTATTTGTATTCTTGTTTAGAATAGGAAATATTTGAATGCCAGAAGTTGTATTTTGTAAAGTCTCATATTGCAGTTGACAGAGTATAGTTTTCTTCAAGCTGAAATCTACATTTCAAGGTTATTGGATGGCAACTTAAGTTATGCCCCTCTAGTTTGGTTCATTTTAGTGGGTAATAAGATAAACCAAAAATGTATTCTTTTAAAATAAAAACCCGAAGTTGTATGTAAATAGACATATGCAATTATGTAGAATTAATGCCATCATATTATTAGCATCTGCAAGTAGATTCTCAGTCTTTTCTCTTTTCCTTATTTTTCGAATATATAAGCTCTTGGCGCGTGATTTTGATATCTCCAGATTGTTGTGTTACTGCTGGAGCGAAGCTCGCAGAGGGCATAACTGAGCTGTCGGTTGGATTACAAAAGCCTTCAGTTAACCATGTCTGGTGTACCACCCTGTGGTAAAATTCTGCTATTACATATGGCAGAAGTGAAAATAGGACTTTTTAGCTCGAGATCTAGGATGCATGTACAAAAAAAAAAAATGCAGATCTGCAAAGAACTTAAAAGCAGTCTTATTCATAGCAATTTTCCATAAGTATACTTGACAGGTGGTAATATTTTATGTAAAAAAACTTTTAGTCTCTTTTATTTTCCATACTTCAGCCATGCTTTCCGTACTTTTCAGCCATCTTCCAATATAGAGCTTGATTTCCCAACACATTCTCCTGGTGGCAATGGTGATACTAGAAAGGTGTAATTGGTTTCTTTACCGTTTGTGTGGCACTTCGGACAGTATGTTGCTGTTTCCTACTCTTCTTGGTTTTCCAAAGGAAACCACACAAAAGGAGGTCTCCTTACAGAAAGATTCATATCCCAAATAGTCATGCATTAACACAACTATAGCTTTTGGGATTCTGAAAGCAATGTGTTGACATCCTACCAAAGATATTATAACTTTTACTCATGTGCAGTAACTGATAAACTATTGTATTTGGTGATGTAAGTAACACAATTATAATTGTTCAAACTAATTTAAGCAAAATAGGAACATGTTCATTTCGACAATACAGTTCTACACATAGGACAATTGTTAGAATAAAATATTAGAGATTAAGCAACTGGGATATTTAAGGCTAAATGATTAAGATGACTGCATTGAACTTAAGTGTGTAGCTACCATTTACTACAATTTATTTTTTTTATATTATTTCCCCCCAAATAGGAGTACTAACATCCATATGTGGACGTATCTTGTATAATGCAACATCCGAAATAAGTCTGGTGCACAAAAACCATGGTGCACAACTCAGTTCAATTTTAATTTCTGGATACTTAAAATTAATATTTTTCATATCTAATTACTTTTTATCTTGTTGCAAGTTATTCTTGATATTATGCTTCTTTGTAAGCTTAAACATCAGTATAATCTGTAGATTGGCTTTAGTAGATTATTAAAACTATAGCAGATGGACAGACAGCTGTCACAGCAATATAATTTGGTTTCCTATCTTACTTCCATTGTGACCACAATATGTGACTGCCTTTTGCAGCTGTATGCTTTTTGACTTGATAGCTAGGAACAATGTACAAGAGTAAATTCATCAAACAGTGGTAAGGAAAAAGTAGGTCTGCAAAGATTTGTCAAAGTGGCATTTCTGAGGAGAAAATATATTTAAATTAGTGTGTCTGTGTACATGTACACATTGTGCATGCAAAGCATCTGCATATACACATATACATTAAATACAGTTTTCACTCCTTTACATTATCTCTGGATGCTTTAAATAAATAATAAGTAAATAAACAACAACAAAAAAAACACAAAGGAAACCCACAGATGATATGATGACAGATTTTCATGAAGAATTGTGTGCTATCTTCAAAATATGATTATGGTAATTATATCCCTGTTTTGCATAAAATAATTAGTCTTGAGTGTTTAAGTTCTAGTTCCTTTACTGTGTAGCTTAGGACCTCAGTCCTGAAATAATACTGCTGTAGAAATTGGGATGAATCACTTTGCCTTCTGTTTATAGATTATCCCGTAATTAATTGCATATCAGGTATTATTCCCATCAGGTCGATGGAAAGGTTCCTCATGTTTTATCAAGGCTGAAGCAAAGGGCCCAGATGGATTAAAGTAGCCATGATAGAAAACATACAAGCAACAGTTAGCTGAGTGTTGTATATGAAAGTGCATAAAAGAAAGAAAACAATAAAATAAAATAAAAACAGCAAACACAAAAAAGTTTGTCAGTAGGCATTGATATACCTGAATAAACCCACACAGTTTATAGGATTGTAATTTTATATATATATATATATACCAGTGATTTTTTTTTCAAGGCAGGATATTGTTGCTGTAACTAAAAGAGAACAAATCTGAATAGTTAATTACTGATGCTTTGGATTGTTCACATATTTCCTGACATGGCTCTGGGCTGTATCATTTATCATTTTGAGGCAAAGCTTGTATGTGATTCAATAGGCAGCACACACCAAGGATGATTTCATGCTTTAAAAATGGCTCTGTGGGCTGTAAAACAGTCCTCGCATTTACAAACACTTTGAAACTGAAAAAGCAGGAAAAAAAATAATTTTGACTTGACTTTGGAAGCACCACAAGGGGTCCAGAGGAAACAAGATCCGGTTTTATTTATTTATTTATAAAGTTGCAGTAAGCATTTATGCATCATGTTAAAAACCAACACAAACCTGATTGTAAAATGTAAGAAAAATGAGGATCCTGAATCTCTTCTCATACTAGTATTAGCTGATGTGTTTGTGGTGACTGACATGTTGCTGATTTAGGTAATATCTGTATAGGAAGGAATAGATTAGAATAGAAAGAATAGCCGTGGAGATTTTAATCAGAAACAATCTGAAGGGGGAAAAAAAAAAAAAAAAAAGGAGAAGAGAATCCTTCTGTGGTTTTTTTTTTTGGTTGGTTGGTTTTTGTTTGTTTGTTTGTTTATCATGGAAGTAGCAAGAGTTTCCAATGTCAGCTTTACAAATATATTGAAGAAGGAATGTATAAGATCTTTTTTTATCAGTCTATGCATGATATCTTACTGTTCATTTCTTGTGAATAACTCTACTGCGTGCACTTATTTCCTGCCCCCCAAAAATGGTTGATAAAGTGTGATAAGTTTTTTTCTGATATTTCTCTTTTCATTGCCATGTTTCCCCACTGAATTGATAGTAAAGCTACTGTTCTTGCCATGGAGACTCTAACTCTATCAACAAATAGCACGTTCTGAGCAAGAATTAGCATGTAATCTAATAATTAGATGAACAAGAAGAAAAAAGACACTGTCAACTTTTACATGAGTAAAGTAGTAGAGTAGATCTCAGTGAGTAGCAGTGTAGATCTCAATGAAAGATGAGGCACACAAGCCAATAAGAATTAGCTGGTCCAAAGCAAGTTAGGCAAAAATGAATACATGCTTATAGCCAAACTGTTTCTTTGAGTTTCGCATGACTGGTATAACCCTTGCTGCCTCTCCAATGCTCAAGTTGCCGTCTTACTGAATAGGCCTTGCAAATTAATAGGCCATTCTAGGCAGCTGAAACAATTGCAGGGTGGAAACAATTGTGTTAAACAACTGAAACAAAATCTCTAGTTATAAGAAAGTCAAAACAAGCACATTTTGTTTTACCTTGGAAACTATTTTTTGTTACTGTCCAAATCCAAACCTCTCTCTCTGAAGGATTATAGTAGTGTAGGCATATCCATGAACATTACAAGACATCTATGAGGGGAGAGAGAACTTAGTGTACGCTCAAAGGTCTCTTACATGTACTACTAGATGTCTTCTATCCAGCCAAGACCAACAGAATGTGGAAATTTGCAGACCTGAGAACAATGTTGAGTGAAGTGGAAATGATGCTAAGTTGCATAGATGGCAAATCACAGCTTGCTGTCCTTAAAGGGAAGCACACTGTTGTCAAAAGACCATCAACTTGTATGTATAACATAGCAATCATTTAATAATGATTTAACAATATAATAATAATTTAATAATGATTTAAAAATAGGTTTTCCTAGTAATGTATTTACCAGAAGATCCATTTCAAGTGAGTGAACTAAACATTATTATTTTTTCTATTTTAGGGATATGTAGTATCACTGATCTTCAGTTATGGTTCTCAGGGCAGTGCTAAATCTTGATTGAATCCCTGCTTCCTGCTATTTTTTTTTTAATTTATTTTTTTTCTGTGATACCTTTATATCTTAGAATATATAAGAGTTTATATATTCTAAGATATAAGATATATAAGAGAGAATATACTCAGAGCTCCCCATTCTGAAAGCAGCTAGTTGACATGAAGGGGTTTCCTGGTTGCCCCAAAGCTTTTAAGTCATTTGATCTTCTCTTCAGTCTCCTTGGTTTGTTCTTGGAACATCTGTTTCCAAAATAGCTGGCACAGTAAGGTTTAGGAGGATTGAGTATCTAATCACATCAGGTCTGTTCACCATGATGTTAAACACTCACAGGTCATCTCTGATTAAATTAAGACAGTTCCTTCTCTCCTTTTTCTGTCATTTTCTAAAAGACTGAATAGTTATAGAAAAAGCCAGCAAATAGTACCAGTGCTGATTCTAACACCTTTTATATTATCAGATGATAATTTATCAGCAAAGACCTCTAGTGTTGTTGAATGTGGTTCAACTTGTAACATTTAATCTGATTTTACTTAGTTTATGAAATACACGTTGTACTAATGTCTTTTTTAATAGAAAATATAAAAAGACTTTTTGCTTTCTCTCATGTTACCACGTGACTTAAATTTTTATGCTTGAACTTCTTTAATTACCTAAATCGCATTTACCCTGGTTAAGGTCTTGAGAGGTTTTTGTGCCAGACTAAAGATTGAGATATAGGAATTAACTGTAATCCATCTCCTCCCTCAGCAATCCCCAATCAATCAAAATAACAAATAAGTAAATCAATAAAAATCCTCCCTCCCTTCCTTCCTTCCTAGGAAGTAAGTGCTATTTCACATTTCCTGTGCCTTCCTTAGATCTGCTGCCTGCCTGCTCTTTTTCCTTGTTGCTCATTTGTGCTAGTATTGGGCGAGTAGATTTTTTTTTTTTTTTTTCCAGTGGGTTTATGTTGCCTCAGGATTGCATCTTTTCCTAACAAAGGCTGGAGGTCTGGTGTAGTCTTCATGACTCTACACTTTACTTTAAGAAACAAATAACGGCCTTCACTTTCTCTGAACTGCTGTGTCCTGCTGTAACCCTTCTGCTTCATTTCTTCCTTTCCACCAGTGTGGTCCTTCTGCTTCCTTCCTTGTTACCAGCACTGAGTCTGGGAGAAGACGACTTGCGGCTGGTTGCTCTGGGCTCTAATGGCCCACCACTGCTCTGTGCCAGAGACTATTGCTGGGAACATTTTCTGCAGTCTGAAGCTGACAGTTACATGCTTGTCTCAGGGGTTTTCATATCCTACCCTCAATATGCCAAGTCCAGTCTTGATCCTAAGCTTGAGGTGTTGTCATGTCTGTACACACATTTTTGATTCTCTCATACTTGAGTCATCATGGTTGTGAAGCAATCTGTGCTTTACGCAAACTACTTGTGGTAGTCACCTTTTTCACCCTAATGACTTAAGGCTTCTTTTTGCTAACTGGATGATAATCTTAACTGTGGTAGTAGCAATCTCAATAGATTTATACATAAAGTATCCTAAAGCACTTATCTAGGTAGATGACAGTCAGATATGACCTTCTAAGAAATCGTAATGTTTACCTGAATACCTTTTACAGGCTTTGATATATTTTGCATAGTACAGGCCCAGTCTGGCAATCATTTATTTACAGGTGATTTTACCCATCTGTTTGAAGATGCATAAAAAGCATTAACAGAGTAATTGTAGAATATTTTGGTGCTTTTAAAAGAAACACAAGTGTTTTTTTTTTTTTTTAATGTTTGACAGTAATAATAATTGTAATATGTAATTTTTCTGTGTCATGCTGTGTGATATACATTTATCACCTTGTATTTGAGCAATGTTAATAAATACATTATACTTCTTTAATAACTGATTTTCTACTTTATGTTTTCAGAGGCAACAATTTTAAGCTATGATGGAAGTATGTTTATGAAAATACAGCTCCCTGTTGTGATGCATACCGAGGCAGAAGATGTTTCTTTACGGTTCAGGTCTCAGCGAGCTTATGGCATTTTAATGGCAACTACTTCTAGGGAATCTGCAGATACCCTCCGATTAGAGTTGGATGCAGGACGAGTTAAACTAACGGTCAACCTAGGTAACAAACTCTTCCTCCAAGAAATTAACATTTTCTTTACATTTTTCTTTTTGCTTGCAAACATTTATGAAACAGCCTGTTTTAACATTAAAAATAAACTGAAATGTTATATAAATACATGTTGATGCAACATTTGCATATGTACATACACACACAAATACATGCCCATTATTATACTTCTTTTTTTTTCTTTTTTTTTTTTTGCATTTTTGTATTCTTTATATAGTCTTAACATATTCCATCACAATATTTTTGTATTATTGTGTATTCTAAAAAGAGAAGACTAGTTCATCAGTGGTACTTTTAGGCGAAATTATTTTTCTTCATTGTGGAAGACTGGTGTCCCTCCTCAACTTATCCATAGTAGAAATTCCACAATTTGAATGTGCAAGAAGAAACAACATGTACATAGTTCAGTTCATTTCTAGGTCCACCAACTAATGTACAACATACATATATTTTAAAGAATATCTATTTTTAATGCTGAAAATATTGCAATTAACTATAATTTCCACTGATGGATTTCGTGGTCTCCTTTTTTTAGCTGTCAAATCTACAGTAAACTCATCTTCTATTTTTTAAACAGTTCTGTGGTGGTATTTTTGCAAAAAATAACACAACCCTTCAATGCCCAAAGACTGCGGCCCTCAGCAAACAGCCATGTGAACACAGGAGGCACAAACCCTTTTACAGAAAACAAAAAAGAAAGAACAACAACAGCAAAGAAAATTGGTTTCCTATTTTGAAATACGATGGACAAAATGTTAGGTTATGCTTTTCTCTAGTTAAATAGTACTAATAATAGTAAAAATAATAATTTTAAAGTCCTTTTCTCATGCTTATGTATAAATCTAAGAAAGGACCTGATGGAGAATAGAAGTACACTTAGGAAAATGCACGTTCAATGAAGTCATTCACACTCTGGAGTGATTTTTTTTTTTAAGGGAATTAAGTATATAGATAAACATATTATTAAATCATAGCAGATAAAATGATTCCCAGAAACAATGAAAAAAAACAAACAAACAAAACAAAACAAAACACCTATCCGTCCACTTTATGAAAAAACGAAACAAAACAAAAAAAACTGAACACTGTCGTGGTGTTTAGACTTCTGCAGAGCGGAGAAGCGAAGGGTTTCCCCGTCTCCTCCTTTCTTGCACTACCCTCTAGTGTCGAGCTGGGGATCCTGCAAGCGGCCGGGCGCTGCGGCGCCGGGCGGCAGCGCGGAGCCTCCCGCAGGTTCGTTTTCTGTAAAAGGGGCTATGCCGCTGCTGGTCCTTTGCTGTTTGTAACCACTTTTCTGATGCGGTTGACGACACATGACAAACTCAGCTATATGGAAACAAAATCTAGGTTTAATGGTATATCTGTTCCTCAAAGGTACATACCAGAAGTAGCTGCACAAACCAAATAGCATGGCAGAGATTTATTTATTTTTTAATTATTATTTTATTTTATTTCAGTGATAAAGGCAGATAACCCAGCACAGTACAGATCAGGTCATTTTCTTTCTCTACAAAATACGCTATGTCTGTCAGGTTTTGCCTACTTACATAGTTCAAGAAATCCATGCTTTAGCAATATTGTTTCTTCTTATCTCCCCCAACCCATTTCTTTTCTTTCTCTCTCTCTCTTTTTTTTTTTTTTTTATTTAAGTCAGGCAAGTAAATAATTTGAAAACAGACAGTGTTCTCTAATTGTCACAATATGTGATTATTTTCTGTGTATTAATGTAGCTTTAAATATAGTCACTGTTTTTTATTACTTCTATACTTTAAAAAATAAAAAATAAACAAGTGTCAAACCCTATTTATAGGCCTAGAAAATGAAATTTGTAGTTTACGATTTAGTTGTTAAAGATCAGCCTTTGAGGTATACTATACAAGAGTTGTCCAAGGTGTCTGACTGTGGCCTGGCTTGCTCTATAACCCATTGTGACGGAGCACTTTCTAATTGCGCTAAGATAAATTAACTGTTCTTTCACAGATGGGGAAAAGGTTGCAGCCTGCCTCAATTAAGCATCTTTGACATTTAATCTGATTTTTTCGCTTAGATTTGTCACCATGTAGCTTTGTTTGAAATTGGCCATTTTTACCCTATTTGTCGTTTCTATTTATAAAGATTTATCGCAGTATATCTGGGTTATAACAGTATGTAAAGACCGATGATATGGAGTGGCCATATTTGCATGTGTCTGTCCCCGGAAGGGTGGACTGTGATTTTATTGGATGTCTGCAGCTATTACCTTGAAGGATAAATTTTCATTTTTCATCTATTCTTCCCCATCTAGACTGTATCAGGATTAACTGTAATTCCAGTAAGTGCCTATTCAAACTTTTTAAAATGTTATTCCACCATTATAAAATATGCAAACTAGATGAAAAAGATTGTGGACAGCTTGCAAGTGCTTGATAATTTATTAATGAAATGTGATGATTAATTATCGGTGTGTAAAAAGTCATCATATACATTGGTGGGTTTTTTTTTTGTTTGTTTTTGTTTTTCCTTCCTATATGATATAACTTTTAACTGGAATGTTAAAAAAGGAATGATTCTACAGGCTGTAAATATATGCAGAGGAAATAGCGCAGTAACTACCTGCAGTACTGCATTCCGCTAACCAGGCTATTTTATTGACAGTAGCTATCAAATTTTTAAACCAACATTTCTGATAAGCTGTCACATCTTTTCCCCCTCGTCTTCCCTTTTCTATCAAGCTTTCTTGACATTTTACCTCCAACCTGTGGTGAGGTTGTCAGAACATAGTACGAGAATTTCTATTTTATAATCTTCCTAGACAATTAAATGTATTAACTGGCTGCTTATAACAATTGGTTTTGCTAAGCCATTGTTTTATGGGAACACAATATATTACTGTAAGGACATAATTAACTCTGAGAATAACTGTATTTCTATGATGATTTTTTACACTCTAATCATGTAAAAACCTTAAATTGAACATTTTTTCTCTGTGATATGCATGTTTATGAAACAGAGGGAAACATTTGCCAGATGAATGGACTAAATTTTAACTTCTCTGATATTATTTGGATTAAGAGGCTATATTCTGAAAGGAGAAAAAGGACTGTGATTTTATTTTGAGTCTATGGAATTCCTGAATGGTGTCAACAAAAGTACTGATAGTAAGTATGGTAGATATGAGTTTTGGGTTTTTTTTTTTCCTTTCCCTTTCCAACAGGTTTTGCAAGCCATGGACTGGCTTTATGCAAATAAAAGCAAAGCTAAGCAACAATAGTAGTTAGAATTTGTAGTGTAAATAGCTTCCCAAAAGTCACCAAAATAACCTCCCATAATAGTTTTATAGTCCACAAAGAAAAATAGGGATTGTATTAAATTGTCTTTAAAAACAAAGTTTTCTTGGGGCAAGTTTTTAGTCTGAACCATGCTTAAATACAGACAGATTTTGCAATACAGTACAGGAAATGCTTTCAGGTACCAAGGCATAAATATAGCCTCCTCATTTAAAATTAAATAAATTAATAAATTAAATCGTTCAGTTTTAAAGGTGATTAGTTTCCCTACTGTCCATTGGAAAAAAAAATAATTTTGTTGATGTCAGTTGTAGGACACTTTTTCTCTGGATCAAGTCCCAAATAGAAAAAATTAAAAATAAAAATCCAAGTATAAGGCAAGCAGCTTTTTTAGAAGTATAATTAGTTGATCTGCTGCTGCTAAATTCTCTTTTTTTCCTAGCAAAAGCAGTCATTCTTTTTTTTCTTAACTTCCTTAATAAAATTCCTCTGAAAAAGAATAAGGTGAAAAAAAATGTTGATAGACCCACAACACAATAAATATATTTTTAAATCTCTTTCAAACAAAATGAAGTGTCATAAAAATAAATTAAAATGATTTCCAGGATCCACTGTCAAGTAAGTTTTGCATCAAAAGAGAACCTGCAAATACAGAGTAAGTAAGTAATAAGCCTCCAATTAGAGGACTGTAAACAGCAGGAATATGTTTACTGAACTGAGCTAGCAGTTGTGAATTTTTCTTGGTCTCATACAAAAGTAGCATAACTTCTGTACAAAATATTCTTCGCAGCAAATGCTCAAAGTTATTTTTCCTTACAGTTTGTTCGTAACCTTTTTGCTATTATAAATGAACTTTCATGATTAGTTCCATCTCCCTTTGTTGCTTGTGTACTGGACAGATTTCTGTGAGCTTTTGTTACCTATTTTGGTAAGTACTACAATACTTTCTTACCAGTACTCGCTGCAGTTTTTCAACAACCAGATAACATTTCATAAGTGATTTCTGTGTTTTAATTTTTAGATGATGAAGAATTATTGCTCTAAGCATTCTTTAGAATATGTTTTCTTATTAAACAACATAATGGATTTTAGTGGAACACACACAATTTGTCTCAAAGCAACAGCATACACAACTTGAGTCTTAATTTGCTAAAATCTATAATAGTTCAATGGCTACCCTTTTGTGGCTTTCAATCTATGGAGAGCTGGATGTGTACCAATCCTGATTTTATGTTGCTAGAAGTAGATCTGTTTTTCATGTTTAGGAAGCTATTTTCAGATTTTTCCATTTCTGTTGCTTAGAAATCAAGAATCTTAATGTAATTTCAACAGTGGGACTGAAATGCCATTTATTTTAACTATAGTAGCAATAATACGGTTAAGATCAGGATGAAAGTTTCTGTTTTGAATTTGGAGAAAGAACTTTAAAAAAAATGTAAAACCAAACGTAAACAAAAATGGTGTTTTTTTGAGAGAAGAAAAGGAAAAAAATGAATGTAAGCACCTAGTTTCCTCCAGTGAATTGAAAAACTAGTGAATAAAATGTTACACTTCCTTTTCCCCTTCTCCCTTGAGAGCAGCCTGAAAGTTGGCTTCTGCTCAATGCAATCAAATGACCAGCATAACTGGCTAGTCAGAGCTCAGAGTTTTGTAGCAATTTGTACTACACTTTGTCATAGCATGACTTCACCTCTAGCTAATGTCCTGTGTTGTAGAAGAGGTGGCATTTTGTGGTCTTCCTTATATGAAATAAATATATATTTTTTAAAATTTTCAAAATGTTAATAATATGTCAGGTTATTACTGAGCTTGCGTCTCATTAAAAATATTATGGAGACTGTTCGCATCATGCCATTTTTGAAGAACTGGGTAACATGCTAAAGTCAAGCTATTTTTATTTTGTGCTAGCTTAAAAGATTGGTATCTTTATAAAACCATATACCACTAGAAATTCCTTCCCATGTCAATCAGAAAATGCCATTCCAGAAATGTTGGTTTTGTTCACCTTTAAATCACTACAGGATGTTCTTCAGACTGAAAGTTTACAAAATAAAATTGTCCATCAAACAAGTGAAATAAATGGTCCTTTTAAACTGCAGGTACATTTAGGTCAATGTTAAGACCAACATCAGAAGAAAGGGGAAAACTTAAATTACAAACAAAAATGGCTACTATTGTTTCAGTCATACTTTTCACAGACATTCATTTAAAAACATGACTAAGGTGAGTGATGATGGTTAAAATAACAGAAATCCTTCATGTGCAGGATTGCTTGACACTTGATGTTCTGTACAAACAACTCTACGTTGATTGCTCTACAGCTCTTAGACATTGTATACAAAACTGATGAGCTAATTCTTAAAAATTTCCTACAGAGAAATGCATAAAAAATTAAATTTCTCCCTTGAAGAGGGAAGTAATGTCTGTGCAAGTTTGTGTGAGAGACATTGCATAGATTGCTATTTATTTAGATATTCAAATCTTGTGAACTTTATTACACCTAATACAATGCTCACTTTTCTCCTTTTTGCGTACACCATTTTAAGATCAAATCTATCCTGTATTCCTTTATATACCCAAAATACCACTGAAGTATTTTGTTTGAATATGGCTTGCAGATCTTGATCCTTCCTAAATGATACTCAATTTCACATGGATTCTAAATATCAGGGTAGCATTGTTTCCATTATAATTTATGCCTTTCAGTCTGCAATTAAAAGACCAGTAAATCCAGTTGAATAGAATGGATATTTTTTTTCCTAGTATGTTTTAGAGACAGATTTTCATCCTGTGAAATTCACATGACATACATAACAGATTTTGAATGCCTAATGAACAAATATAGGTATGCTATATTTTCATAGAGACTGTCATCTGCATCTAAGCAAAACAGGTTAAAAGACATATGAAACAGGAAGTCTACATCTATACTCAAAGGCTGTCCCACTGGAGTCCTTGGTACTTAGTCCTGAATCTGTACTAACACCATCCAGTATCTATATTTCTGGCACTGGCTTGTGAATTAAGGCTGAAAACAGCTAGACGGGGAAAAAAAATAGGTTTGAACATATACAAGGGGACTAAAACATTATCGGATAGCCTGTAATTTATTCTGTGCAGTCACAGAAGCCAATTAAGAAAGATCCTTCTGATTCCTCAATTCTCTGTAAAATACAGGGTGAAGATGCTGCACAAGTTATGCCATTAACTCCATCATACTGATTGCTTACTGGAGTTGTGATAACAAAGCAATTCCCCTCTTCCTATAATCTGTTTGCCCACCTTTCTTTGATGAAAAGTAGTTTCTGTTTCCCCTCACTTGTAACCTGCTTCTGCTCCTTGGGAGTACCTACGGCAAGGTCTATGACCTGACCTGATGAATAAGCCTTTCATCTTGCCCTCATGTTAGGCAGGAACAGTTGTACTTTCGTTCGTGTTACTTGCTATATGTGGATTTTGTTTTAAGGTTGACTTTCTTTAAATGTATAAAAAGTATGTAGCAGTTATTTTTAGAATTGTCCTTAGCACACATAGGCTTGGGAGTTCTGCACAGATAGTTGAAAATAACATGTTTTGGGAACAGTGTTGACATGTATAAGAATCTCAACCAAATACATGAAAAGTCATAAAAATGCAGTAGGCTTTTCACAGATACTGATAGATGCTAACACTTAAAAATATTTCTGAAAAAGTCATCTCTGTTCCTTGAGTGGTAGGAATGACTTAGATCAGAAGGTAATGGGAACTGACAGGGCCATTGCTGACTGTTTTTCAGTGCTCTGCATACCATTCTTTGTGTTTTGTACTGCAGAATTTCATCTATCTTTGAAAAAGTTTGTCATTTACTTTAAAGTTGTGTTGTTCTAGCCCTTTTTTCTGCTGGTCCTGTCCTTGCATTGCCTATTGCTTTGCTGACAGCACAAATATTCAAGCATCCATATGGTGAATTTGACTAGAAGTGACCCATGAAGAAAATTGTTAATTTTAATTTACTGAAATTTTCTGAGTGGTTTTATCACATTATCATCTATGGACACCTGCTATAATATACAGTAGCAGTGGCAGGAGGCAGGAATGGTGTGGAGACAGCAGAAAAGCAACCACTGGTAGAGAGCGTTTGCTTTTATTTCAGCAATGCAAACCTGTGCTGTTCCAAAGTGAATATATCTGGCCCACATCTAAGCATGAACCAAAAAAAGACAAAAAAAACCAACAACACAAAACAAACAAACAAAAAAAACAGAACAAAAAACATATGTTAACAGAAAGGCAAAGGCATCACTTCTTGAGATGTTGAATGCTTAATCTGTATCAGTTAAGGAAAAGCAATTTCAGGCATCTGAACAGAAATGTTGGTAGGGTTTCTGGGTAAATGTCTGCATGTTCACTTGAGCACATCATAACTCCTTTCCTTCTCTCCTGAATGTGTCTCATGAAAAAAAAGCTGTAGGTTCTAACTAGGAAATAGTGAGGCCCATTTAGGGAGTTTTGAACTTGAGGAAGACCAACTGAGCATCATGAAGTATTTACACACTACGAGATATAAGCTGAGGGGATACTGTGCTCTTTGACCATTCACATAAGGTAATAAACATTTGCAATCTGTTTTGTTTTGTGTCTTTTTGTGAAATTTCATATGGATATAGTCTGACAATAGAGGATTCAGTATGCTTTTTTCCTTGCTTTTTACTCTTTTCATCCATCTTTCTCTCTTTCTTTTAAGACCTACATTCTGCTTGTGGTACTTTAAATATATAATTTATTTAACAGGAGCCCCAGAAATCAAATATGTAGCATTAGTGTATCTGTGGCTTTCTCAAGGCAGTGTTGTGCTCTGTAATAGCTAGAAACATTAAAAAAAAAAAAAAACAAAACATGGTTATGGAAGTAAATTTGAAAATTATGACAATAAGGAATCTCACTAATTACAAGGTGAAAAAAATCATTGGGTATCAGATAATCAGATACTAAGACTTACTTTTAAGTACTGCCACATGAGTGTTTCCAGAAACCTTAAGATTTTGCTGAAAAGCAGTATACTTTCCAGTTATGATATGTCAGCATATCACTGAATTTTACAGGGCCAGGTATAGATAGTTTTCCATTTAGTATATATGTAGCGCTTTATAAAACATGTCTGTTGTGTGGATCAGCTTTCTTTTTAAATATTGGTATGCTGCCAAAATATTATCAACAGGGCCCAAGGGCATGATCTGGAGTAGACTGAAGTTATTCTCCCAAAACTTCAGGCTGAACTCTTGAAGGAAAATGGGGAGCAGATCCCTGAAATACTGATGACAAGAGGACCACTAGAGGAAGGGAAAGCAAAATGCCACAAGCATGTAGCAGACTGTTTTACCAACCGGGGCAAAGTAGTCTCCAGGATGTGCTAAGTGTATATGAATAGATTGTCTTGAATTAATAAATCTAGATTTATATGAATGGGTCCTATCTCATCTTTTGTAAAAGGACTTTTCAGCAGAAGTAGACTTGACCTTTCTACTATTCTAATGGGAAGAAGCAGTAGAAAGCAAGTTTTTAGTGAATAGCAGGTCCTAAATTACTCTTATTCTACTTTTATAATTTTCTTATTTAGCATTTGAGAAGCAAGATGATTTAACAACATTCCAGGATTGGTGATTTAAATTATCCTCACCATTTTTTGTCATGACAGAAAGTGGCTGTTATAATCTAATCTTGTGGGGATATTGAAGAATTATGTTCTCCTCAGTAGTAGTGTGCAATTATAGAATCATAGATTCATTTAGGTTGGAAAAGACCTTCAGGATCATCAAGTCCAACCATCAACCTGAGCTACTGATTCCCATCACTAAACCATTTCCTTTATTAAATGCTTTTTCTTCTGGAGAAGAATATGTAAAAGCTCATGTAATATCACTCATTTGTTGATAAACTGGGCTGCCATGGCAGTCATTTCACAGGAAATCTCTGCTACTAATGGTCCCACAGGAATCTCTACTAACATATTCATACGTGATTGGGCAAAGAGAAGGAACATTGAGATAACAGTATTTGAAGCAATTAGATAATTTAGGAAAATCAGATAAAATGCTGCACATAAAGGTTTTCTAAAAGGTTTCAAAATGCTGAATGACTGGATAGTAAAATGGTGGGTGGAATTGTATATCAGTATGTACAAAGTAATTCATACTAGAAAAAGTAATTTAATTACAGCAATGGATTCTGTTAGTACTGAGCTGAAGAAATTGTGCTGTCATTGTAAATATATCTCATGTAAAACAGTCCAGTTCTCAGAAGTGACCAGAAGTCCCAAGGGATGTTAGTAACTATGGGAAAAGGAGGTAAAAGCAGAACAGAAAAAAATCTTTATGCTGTTGTACAGTCATTGTCCACATCTTGAATGCTGTATGCGTTTTTAGTTTCTGTTCCACATGACGAACTAAAATAAGAAAAATACAGTGTACTGCAACAAGATATTGGATTGGCTTTCCTATATGGAGGAGCTTGGCAAGATAAATAAATAAATAATCTGGGAATATATTTTGATATGTTATGATTACACAGCCATGAAAAGCATCAAGAAGTTAATAGGTAGAATGAAATTGAAATAAATGAGGACTTAATGTGATAAGGCACTTCCTGTAGCTCTCAGGCAGTCTATGAGATGTTAGTCACTGGAAGCTGTAACTGCATTAAATTAGCAATTACTATAGAGTGGCTATTACTATAGAGTTATAGTCTATTACTATAGAGTTAGCCACCGCTGAACACATAGTGCTGGGCTTCTGGTATTACCTGGCCAGGCCATTGTTACATTCTTAACAGTATTTCATGGAAGAAAGGTTTATCATTAGCATTAAACCTGATGATCTAGATTCAGCCTTAGCTCAGAAAGTCTGTAAACTACAATCTGCTAGAAGCTTGCAGCATACAGTCCTCTCTAAACATCAGTTGCTGGTCATTGTCAAAGCCAGAATGTAAGACAACACAAAACTCAGGTGTAAAATCCAGAATGGCTGCTTTTGTTTTGTGCACCATTTCCTTTCCAACTTTGCAACTTCATTTCCTAATCATTTTACCATCAGTTTATACCCACTATTCAAAAAAAGCAGAATACTGCCAGTGAAAGGAAGAATATATACATCTATCTTGCATATAATCATTCTAAACTATGTAATGAGATTCTGTGAAAATCAGAATGTTATCACAGAGATGGCAGTGGAATTCACAAGGAAATATTTCAGTAAATACTCAAAAACAAAGAAACAACAAAACAAAACAATACATTCTTAGTTAACAGTTAAAAACAGTCAAATAGTTTAGATAAACCATTAATTAATTCTACTTCATACTTACCAAACATTGAGAATAATTTTTTGACTTAATGTCAGGAGTTTTCTTGATGGAAATTTTGGTCTGTAGCGCTTTTAAAAGAAAATCATTTTTAGCATTCAGTATTAAGAAAAAGTAGCAACAGTAACTCAACATGGCTCAGATGATAATGCTTCTAAATTTATACTTATATTGGAAATGTCATATTTCATGTATAAATACCTTTATTGATTTTTCACTTCATTTGTTTCTTTCTTAGAACACTGTTTCTAAGGAATGATGCTGTTGTAATGCTCATTTGTTAATGCTTTTGTGGAAAACATTTAAATGTGCTTATAAATTAGAATTCTGTGGAAAAACACTTCAGTCTTTCTGTTACTGGATTACAGTTTGAAGAGGTTATTTCAGGTGATAGAGACTTGGTTAGTATTTTTCCAAATGAATCTGCCTAAAATAGTAAAATCATTAATATTTTGATTCAGAAAGCAAGTAAGTATATTAAGAATATGCTTAGGACTTTTTCCAAATAGGATGCCTTACTAAATCAATGCTACGGTACTTATCTCCAGAACTTTTCAAGGAAAACCAAACAAATTGCCATTTCTTCAGGTAGATACTGCTTTTCTGATGAACAGATCACAGGTTCACAGCCTTCATTGTGTCCTAGTATATAGTTGTAAAGAACTCGTATGATGAGTGTTCATGTTTTTTTGCTGGTTTGTTTTTTGGTGTTTTTTTTTTGGGGGGGGGGGGGGATAAAAAAAAAAAAAAGGTTCATGTATGTAACACTTAAGGAAGAGGGAAATTTTGACAGAAGGAATGAGACAACTGGTTTTCAACCGGTGAGCATTCCAGTAAGTCTGAAGTACGGTAAGGTGAATTGCTAAGTTTGTTCCTCTCACTAGATAATAGATATTATGAATAGAACAGTTCAACATTATTAAAAATAAGTGCTACTGACTTCAGTGGAAATCTGATCAGATTGTATTTCTCAGTTTGGTGTGATTAAAAGAACCAAGCTGCATAGGGAAAGCTTGACTACCTCTTGTTCAAAGAGGGCAAAAAAAAGTTACCAAACTGCAATTTTGCTTAAATTAAAATGATTCAGGATAAATCCCTGACAAGCAATTATTTTACTCCTTGAGCGTAAAGATCTATGAGATTTGATATAGACAATAATGAGAAGTACATGTGCAGAGAGCTTTTGTCCTTCTATATGTAGTGCTGTAATGTAGAAATAGAGTTCTCTGCATATTTGTGTAAATACAAGTTTGCAGAACTTGGTTTCTGAGCCATCTGTGGCATTTTGATTTCCAGTTCTTTATTTCACCTGCAGAAAATATTGTGTAAGTATGTATTAGCTTTAGCTGTATAACTGTTTCAAAACGGTATGTTACTTTATCATTGCTTCACTTCTCTGCAGTCATCATTACATAAGTTCAACTTTGATGAAGTCTAGTAAGCACTTAGCTACAATATTGTTCTTCATTAATGGTATAAGAATGGTAATTCATTTTTCAATGTACTTTACTGAAGAGCTAACAGTGTTAAAAACATCTACCCAGAGCAGTTTCTTATATTAAAAACATACCATATCTAGCACATTTTGCATCTGTGTCTATTAAAATGCATGAAACATCTATCATAACATTTTAAGCACTCAGCTTATTACTGGAACCACATAACTGCTTCCTTATTATGTCTTCGTGACAATGACTTTAACAAATTATATTCAGGTAGTTGTTAAAATTTCCATCTAAGCACAATTCTCTTTTGAATGACATGTCAAGAGGTTAACTTATGCTCCCTTACAGCTGATTTCTAGGCCTCAATCCTTCAGACAAGTCACTTCAAAGGAGTTATGACTCTGTTGAGTTGAGACATCAAGATAAAGTTGGCTTTCTGAAATTCAGTCCCTTTTGGGAACTGTGCAAAGAATTTTGCAGCAGTTATTTGTCTAGGCAGTACTGAAGCAACAAGACACAAGATGAAGACCAAGACGTGGAATGAGGAAAAAGCTATTAAAGAAAAAAGGGAGCTCTGGATAATGTAGCTTATACTAATTTTTTGGTATTATTGCTCATTCACTTTGCATTCTGTGAGATTTTCCTCAGAGGAGTGAAGTGCATGTATGTAAAGATATCACTTAATTAGTTAGAAGTTCCTCTCTGTCTCTGCACCTTAAGACTTTTCTTAAAAATAGTAAAATCTATCTGGAAAAGAAAGACCAAATAGGTAAGTCAACAATTCCATCTTTCACTCATATTCCATAAACTGTTTATGGATGACCTGTGGAAATCAGATCAGCAATGGAGAATAACAAGAACAGAGAGTATGTTAACAACATCTAAGGAATTCTAGTTTTACCGAAATATAAGAACTATAGCTGAAAGTATATGTGAAGATTACCTGCTGAATTTTTGTCATGCTTACCATTATACTATGACTGTCTGTGCATTTTTACTATGTAAAATTACAGCAACTTTGAAAGGAATTTCTTAGAAGGGAACAATGCAGATATGTACACCACAGGCTATCAGAGGAAGAACTTTCCTTGCATCTCCAGTTAACATTTTGCAGATGACAAATGATACTTAGGAAGCCTGTTGACAAGCTAATCAGCTATGAGTAAGAACAACACTAGCTAGAAAAGACTGGTGTGGATTCTTGATTTCATAAAATGACATAAATCAAGATACAAAGCGCACTTTAAGAAACTGTAAGTAGGAACTTCTGTCAAGAAATTGACCTTTTTTTTTTCTTTCAATACCAAAACTGTTATTTACTGACACTGAGCACAATTCTTAAGAGAAAACAAATGGCAAAAAACATTTGAGATATTCTCTCAACATTGAAGTCAATTTCATCTAATTAATTTTAAAAGTCATTGTGTTCTTGAGCTTTAGTTTCATACTACAATGCAAGAGACAGAACAAACAACAGCCTGGAGATAAAGATAGCAAAAAAAATGCTTGACTGTATATATTGTTATTCTCAAAATTTGCAAGTGAACAGTGAGAAAGTAAAACCAAACCTCATTACTGCAGGTGTCACAGTTGCCTACAGCTTCAGTTGGTCACCTTAAATATATATCTGGGAAAATGACAGAAACAGCTGAAATGTAGCATGAAAAGCTTGATATAGAATGCTGCTTACTGTTACCAGAAAAAAAAAAAAGCCTCATTTGCAGAAAAGAAACACACTTTGGTCTTCTGGGTAACAAAGCTGGAAGAGTTGCTGTAAATTTACCTTTAATAAAATGCCATATTAAATATATGCAAGTTGTCTCAAGCAGTCTCAAACATAAGTGATGTCTGAGACAGTTCCATACTTTTGTTCCCAACAAAATCTTTATTGGAATAAGTATCTAGTATTTTTAAAAATTGTATTTTAGGCTCAAGAATACTGAAAAAGTATGTCCAAAAATTCCAGTTTGCATAGGGAATAGTATTCATGTTGGTTTCCTACAGGTAAGGAACATCAGACCTGACTTCTCTCAACTGAAAGAAATGTTTAAAGAACATATACAATATCACCACAATTATACATTGACAAAAATGTGTGTTCTTTTTTCTTTGAAAGAAAGATTCAAAGAGCTATTGTTTACCCTTTTGATAATACTGGAGCATTTATATCTTAAGATACATACACAATTTATATGTTCCTGCTACTGCCAGTATACTGAGTGCTCTTCCCTGTGTCCCATATCATCAAGAACATTAAGAATCTTAATCCTGGACACAGTCTTGTGCAGCCAGAATGGAGGTTCTTCAAAAGCTGAAAAGGTCTAAATGCAAACAATCGTGAACTCACTGCACTCATAACTGTAGTGAGGACACTACAAGGATCATACTCAGAGCTTAAAATGACATGACATAGTAATGAAGAAATACACAAATCAGCAAAAGTGTTTTTGTGAATATTTTATGATATAGTTTAGGAATGTACAGGATAAGAAGCCTAAATCTTGTATGTCTTCTGTTGTTTAAGCTGGAAAAATCAGAGAACAATTCCATACCCATCAAAGTCAATGGAGGCTGCTCTTTATAGAACAGAGATCGCTCTCTGTATTCATACATTTGTAATTCCTGAAAATAATCTAAAATGTTCATTTGAGTGTTCCTTGCTTTAATCCTGTCTATGTCCAAGATTAAGCATCCAAGAATAAGCAGTCTCAAGAAATCGTTTTTAATCCATGATGATTATAAAAATATTTTAAAACACTTAAGACATAAGTAACAATTGTAAATCTTTAAGCATATTCTCTTTACACTTAAATAGGCAAAATGCTATAATTTAGTATTTTCATTAAAAAGAAAAAATATATATATGAATGTGAGATTTAGATGTTACATAGCTTATAACATCTGTGCCTTGGGATGAAGACACCTGTAAATTAAGAGGAACTTATTCTTAAAATGAAGTCACAGTCCAATTTTTTTTCCTTTGCGTGCCAACTAGTTACCAATCTGCTTATTCTTAACACAATGTTCAATATGTAATGATAAAATGAAATTGTGTGTTTTTTTTTTCTTTTCTCTTATGTTCATTTTTGCCTAAACATAAAGGTAATGTTTTTATAAAAAAGGTAAATCATCGAGAAGCATACTTAAATTGTACTTATCTTTAAAATGTACTTTAGAGTTTTGACAGTCACGGCTTGATATAAATGGGCACAGTCAATATCAAAGTCAGAAAGCCTATGTGATCAAAGCTTTTCCCACTTCTTCCCATTTGTCAGTTATAACCTCACCAAAGTACACCATATATTCCAAGTCTCTCAGAAAAAAAAAAAAAAAAGAAAAAAAAAGGGTGCTAACATTTTCTTCAAAAAACATTGTGAGTTAGGTTATTTTTCCTTCACTGTGTTTAAATGGAAAGAAAGAGGGCAGACCTAGTAGGAGGAAACAGTAGCAAAGGACCTTCAGACTCATATCAGGTTCCTCCACCATGAGGGTATGCTTAGAGATCTATTGCTAATATTATTCATTAGCCTTCATAAAGCAGAAAATAAACTTATATTGGGATCTTTTCCCCCCTCAAAAACCCATATCTCACAAATCAGAGTAACAAATGAAACTCTGTTAGTCACACAAATAATGAATATTGGACATTCAAGTCATTTCAGAACAATAGTAATAATAAAATAAATTGAATTCCATTGTTGGTTAAAATTGATGTTTCTTGTTAGTCTTAATACTATTTTACACAGCAGTTTCCAAGTCAGTACTATCATAATTTAATCATATTCATGTTCTAGGAGGGAACACAATAAACACAGATAACTTCAGATAAATTAGACAGAATTCTCTACCAGTTTTACAAAGTTTTTTATTATATAGGAATTGAAGGGAATTTTTAATTGAAACCAAATTCCAGTATTAGAAAGTTTTCTATAATTAAAACATTCTGTATATGCATAGGGAAATTTTTATATTATAGGTTTATTAAAATTTGCCACTTCATTCTTCCTCGTGCAATATGCTAGCTTACACAGGATCATCCTTAAAACCAAAACCAAAACAAAACCAAAACCAAATAAAAATGGTTATCAAGATAATTTGATTTATTCAGTGTTTCTGTATGTCTAGGTAAATTGTTGCAGTGATTCTGTCTATGTATTTCAGATCCCTCCTCTCCTTAGTGGCCAGACTTTGTCTGGTTTCTCTTACTGACAGGTTTCAGTGTTAAAAACTCCAGGCTCAGCTCACGTGGTGTTCTGGGAACTGGGGAGCTGGATGAGAAAATGGGGTAGCAGGCTTGTGAAATGAAATGGCTGTTTTCCTAATGCACTGTAGCTTGGGTGAAATGAAGCTGAAGATTTTGATTTGAAGGTGTTTTAAGTGTTAAGTGCACCTTATTTTGTCAAAACAAAAAGCTTAAACATATTCAGATTAATATTTTAGTGGCAATGTCAAAACTACTGCAAAAAATAAACTAAGGTTTACTAAAAGCCACACAAGTAGTGTGTGGAAGTGAATCTGCTGATTCACAAGTCAGAGTCCTAATGTTTGGGTGCACTTAAAAAAATTTAGCATAATTTAAGGCAGGTTATTACCTTATGGTTTGTTTGTAATGCTGACCTTTTTATTTTTTATTTTTTTATTTTTTATTTTTTTTACCTACAGTAAATACAACACAAATAATCTTGAATTGAAGCCTACTTTAAATTTGCAGTTATTTAGCATAGAATTGCTGTGTGTTGCACTTGCCTTATGTACAGAAAAGTCAATTGTCATGCTCAAGATAATTTCTGAAAATTTGCCTGAAAGTGTTCAGCAGTAGAATGAAAAAGCAAGAATCAAGATCATTGACTTTGGTGTACTTTTGTTCAGGTGGATTCATAAAACCTACAGTACCTGTAGCATGTTTTGTCTGATAGTTATGATCCTTAGGGAATGGTACAAAGAGAAGCTAAATCCATAGATTTAGCTGTCTTCTGTTTTTTAGCTGTTAAAAGATAATTCTATTTCATTATTTCCAAGAAGAAGGAAAATCACCTGTTCTTAGGGCTGTTTGTGTTTCACTTACTTAGACATGGCTTACAAAATTAAAATTAAAATGCAGCTGATTCCTAGCAATAAATATTTTAAATAATGGAATGAGTAGAGAAATGTCTCTGAGCTAGGTTAGGCATTTCATAATGTAATAACAAACCAGGTTTATCCTCTCATATACTCTTGAGTTCATGTAGCTGTGACTGCAATTTCAAAACCATCTTTTCAAAAAATATGGCTATAATAACATATACCCAGTTATTAACAAGCCAAGCACACTTCAGATTTTCAGTGTCTTCTGTGTATACTTTTATGTAACAGGGAAGTCTAGATGCCAAGACTTACAGCTCAGAAGTTTACTGCTTTCTGGAGAAAAAAAAAAAAATCACCATAATTTTTTTCTCCATGTAGGTGAAATTAAGTGTTGGTTCTAGTTCTGTTTGTAGTGAATGGGTTTTCACAAGACAGTGGTTTACCATCAGCACCTTTCTCAGCAGGCACCAAGAAATCTTATGTTTAATCAAATAGGTCTGCATGTGTTCTGTCTTCCTTACTTGATCCACTGACTGTGTAAACACTTGTGTCAACAACAGTTAATATCTCACAGCTCTGAAGACATTAATGGATGGGTATGTCCCCTATCACAGCCCGAGTTAAAAACTTGCCTTAGGCAGAAGATAGACAAGGCTGGGAGAGAGGAGATGCTTAGCAGTTCAGATTGTCAGCAGGGAAAGGAAGTTCATAGAAAATACAGAAAAGTGACAGGCAAATGCCCTCAGACCTGGTTATGGTATTTCATTCATTGATTTGTTGTTTTATACATGTTTCTGTGCATTATTTTACCCCAGTGCGTACACTACGTATGCTGGCTTTCCTTACTACAGAACATTAAATGTAGTCAGCGTGTAGTTTAGTCATTTAAAGAAATCCAACAGAACTTTCAAAAGTACCTTGTTTAGCTTTCTGCATTTCTACATGAGTGCATGTACAGAAACAGATTTAATATTATATTTCAGTTTCTCAGGATAATATGGGAAAACCTAATCTACAAAAGGAACGAAGGCTAATGAACAATATTAGCAACTCTAATCTGCTGTTTTGATTTACAGAATGTCAGGTTTAGTTTTCAAAACTAAAAATAACACCCTAAAAATACATTACCTAAATTGCCAAAGGCAATTTTGCCTATAATAAATCTATTGTGGGATGGAACATTGTGAGCAAGCAGAGCAGATATGTTTTGCTTGATGTGATTCAGTGAATGTACTGTTCTTGTGCAGGTATCTGTTTGACTCTGTTAGGAAGAAGATACACTTGACAGAACTCCTTTGGCCTGAGATAAGACTTTCTCAAGTTAATTTGTCAATTAGTTTTAAATGATAAACTGATATACATCACTGATTTTTAAAAGGCAACTAAATTTTTCTGTTAGTAAGAAACATGCATAGTCAAGCAATTTCTGAATGATAAATCTAGATGCAGTCATTTAAAATACAGTTGATTCACTGTAATAATTGATTTTTTAAATTAAGGTTTGCAAATGGGTGGGTCACAAGATCAGAATCATTTCTGCAGCCAACCACTATAGAAACGAGAATGAAGATTAAGAGACTTTCCCCGATTTGTCTGTGTTTCTGCATCTGGTTCTGGAGGAACCCTTTCTGAATACTCTCCATGCTGCAGACTTAGCCACTTACTCTCTCAAATTTCAAAGGGAAAATGCCACCTGAAATTGATTGTGGTATTATGAATAGTTGTCCATTAGCAAACTAGGCTGAAACCATCGACTTTGCTTTACTGACCAATGAAGAGTTACTATCGGTTTTCCTGTAACTGACTTGGGTTCAGTAGGTTAGTATAGCATTTCCTGACTCATCCCATATCCTTTCCAAGTCTCTTTTTACTTAGTTTTGCTTTTGATATTTCACTTTTGATACCTACTTTTGATCACAGAATTTAATGCTTCAATCAAGTCTGGGTGGCATTTTGTTACATGCCTCCCTAGTGGGGTATGGCATTGTGGGAGCCAATAATACCGTCTTGGTTCAAACAAATAGTTTTGGATGTGTTTTTGTACAATGCCAAAAGCTGGTATCTCATTTCAAAGTGACCGGTTTGGTTTAGGATGTTCTGTTCAAACAGTTGATTAAATGTTCTCCAAACTTGAGTATAATAGGATAAAAGTCTATAAAAGAAAAAGTGTATGTGTCACTATTAATTAACAGGCCTATTTGATTTCAGCAAATTTTCAGTTCTTGGACTAGGCTGGACAGGCTACCCATAGGCTAGTACATAGAACAGGAATCTCCACAGGATATTTAGAGTATTTAGCCCATTGAAAAATTATGTTTATCTTTTGAAGGTTCATACTTCTTTCCATTAACTGTTAAAAGGAACAAAACCAGTTAGGTTCTAGATGAGGTGCCAAAACCAAAGTGAGTTGAACTAGGATCTTATAATCCTCTTCACTGGGCCTCAGTAAGGATATAATTTAGGGTGTTTGAAGCTTTACATTTTAATGTCCTGATTCATAATGAATTGCATCATCAAGATTTGTTCCTCTCTTGGCTGGCCACACATTCTGTATTTTCCCATGGGGGGCAAAAAAAAAAAAAAGATGGGTGTGCAAGCAATTATGTGCTTTTAGATGGATGTGCTGGTTTTACTGCCAGGATGGACTGTGAACAAATGTGGGAGGCATAGAAGTGCCTATATTTGTTTATTTGGTACTATCCAGTCACTCTAGGGATGCATAAAATCTTGTAGTTATTTAAGCCCTTAACACAGAAAGAGATGAACGTATATATTGATAATAAAATTTTATTTAAGCAAGAGGAGATAGTGGATTTATGTAGGTTACAACATGTCTGTGAAAGGAAAAGTTTAAGACATGATTAAGGTATTGGTATTTGAATCAGTAACTCAAAAAAGTGAGTGAGTGCTGGGTACATAAAGCAAATGGACTGTGTCCTATCAAGAAAGAGAGAAATGAGTTCCAGGGGAAGGACAGCATGGGAAATACATTCAGATTGGAGAGACTTAAGGTCAGAAGGGTAGTATCAATCCACAGAAAACGCAGGAAAAAAATCCATTGGGATTTTTTTTTTTTAATAAGGACTCTTGGGTTTCTTCCTATGGGAGACATTTAATGTTTTGTGGTTTTGTTTGTTTGTTTTTTAAACCCCCTGCACATACACATGCACACACACACACTACATGGTATTACGCCAATTCTTATTTAAATATACTAGCACTTTCTGCTGGTGTGATCTTACTGAGGTAAATGGAATCAGATGAGTGTAGTTATAATAAGACTGAAGAGTCAATCCTTTAGTGGATTTAAATTTATAGTAAATTCACTATAAACTAGAGCACTATAAAGCAGGACAAAAGAAGAGTCTGAACTATTATGATCTGAATAATATTGTGATCTAAATTAAAATTCAGGCCAATATATTTGAAAGTCACTGAGGAAAAATACTAATTTAAACTGTTTGAGGTAGCCAATGTCATCTAATAAGATATATAAAGAATTTCCTACTGCAGTCCTTTCACCCTTGTATGGTATCAAGGGATTTCCATGTATGTTTGTGACTGGATGTGTTTAAGCTTTTAGAAAAGTTTGTCCTAAATATAGTGCTCACAAGCACATTTACTACATTGATATGCAAAAGCATATTCTTGGCCAGGAAGCAGCCCAAGCCCTACATTTTCTACAGGATTGGTGAACACCTGTTTTTCCCTATCCACCTCTTCAACCTCAATGGGAAACAATGCTAATTTGCAGAGATGTGGCAGGTGTATATATACAATATCTAGACACTAGGTCTTACTATTTTGTGGTTCCATGTATTCTTTCTGACAAAGAGGAAATCTCTCTTCTGTCTTAGAGGACAGCTTCAGGAAAGGAACCCTCTTTTCCATACAAAGTATCAGGTTTCTACAAGGCCAAGAATGCTTTCAGTGCATTGCTTCCATCATGTGTTATACTCAGTTTCATCCCTGTCATCCTATTTCCCTTTAATTCCAGCTCTGGATTGCATTCACTGTAAATGAAGGCAATTCACACAGGCTATTCTCACATGATTTTTAACTCAGAGGGCAACTACAAAAGGAAATAGACCGATACCTGGGAAAACATACATTTAATATTACAGCAAAAAGGGTTTACAAGTCCCTAACCATTAAAAGGTAATAGATGTATTTGACTGTATGAATGTGAGCAACTCAGTTGGATTTGATATTCGTATACACTGAGGCTCCTTTACATGAATAAGACACTATAGGAGGTTGTTAATGTGAGAGCAAATTAGAATTGCATATGCTTTTAGGTCTCTTTAGAGAACCATGTGAAATAAGGATTATTAAGCAGTCCAGCTCCTACAAAGTAGAAAAAAAAAATGAGTTGGAACAAAAAATGAAGAAGGATTAACATATTTAAAATAACAGTAAACGATCTGTTTCTACACAGGCCTATTCTCTCTAACCAAGATTTTTTCCGATGACATTAATTATTTTCGGTAAGTCCCTCTCTTGTCTTCCACGTGTAGTTAGAAACCCCTTCCTTTGCTACCTTTGAAAACCCCAATAAAATGTAGAATAATAGAAATTTCTTAAAGAGAATTATTCACTGCATCTATATCACTGTATTAATAAAGAACAATATTTACTTAAGTTTTATTCAAAACTGTCCTTTCTCTTGTCAAAGAAAGTTAATATAGAAGGAACAGAATAATTCAGGTAGTTGACACAAGTGAGTACACATGAATCTCTTTCTGCTGTGTTTGCATACTTCCCCTACTCTTGTGTAAATACAGAGGATTAATCAGAGAGAGAAGGCAACGTGGTATCAGTAGAACCTTGCTGTCTTTGTCTCTGCTGTCTTGCTGTCTCTGTTTGTCTCAGTTGTGACTGATTGGTTCAGTGCTTGGTCAATCTTTGATTCATATCAGAGATAGTTCTCAGTCAGCATTTCTCTGTCTCTTTCTCTTCTTGGTCAATAGTGCAAAGGATGATTTCCATAATCATTTTATTGACCATACTTCAGTTGGTGTGAGTACATTTTACCACATATAAAATTATATTTGCTACAAAAGTGCTTGTTGAACTGCTTACAAAAATAGATTACAAGAAAAAGTAAATGAGATGAAAAAGGAAAGTATAATTTGGTGGTCAGTTCATATTAGAAGGAACTGAATACGAATATTAAAGAGTCATCTAGACAATAAGGTAATAGATAATCTTCTGAGAATCCAAATTAAAAAACGTAGGCAGATGTAGATAAAGAAAAACTTGACATATACACATGCACATTTACTGCTTATACCTTTCACCCAAACTATTTTTAATGAAGGAACAAAATGCAGTATTGAATATCCATGCTGAAATTTTCCTTCTGGCGACAGTAATCCCATTTCTTAAAGGCTTGTTCATGACTGTAAAATGTATAACTAAATCCACGTTGACTGTGCCCATTTATGACAACCTGATTCATTTATTTTACATATATAATACATTTATACAGTTAAATAGACAGTAGAAGTGTTTTAAAATAGTAGCTCTATATTTTGAAAATTGCTTATACTTGGTAATTTTCTTGCTTGATAATGACTTTTGGTGAGTTTTGCCCAGCCAGTTTCTTTCTCTCTCTCTCTGTGAGGTTCACATGTAAACTGATTTAAAGATTGCATAATGACTGTTTGGCATATCCTACAGGCAAAGGTCCAGAAACCCTTTTTGCTGGCTATAACCTCAATGATAATGAGTGGCACACAGTGCGTGTGGTTCGTCGAGGAAAAAGTTTAAAGTTAATGGTGGATGACCAGCAGGCCATGACAGGTAGTATGACATTGTGACTTCCTGTTACTTGAGGGGGGGGTTGTGGACGGAACACACAAAACAAAAAATGACAGAAGTAAAATGCCTATATCTGAAAGCAACAGACACTTTCTTTACTTGGGTAAGATCCACAATGTGCATCTTGAAATAGTACTACTACAAGTGCATTTATTACACTTGACATTAATATTACTGTAACACTGCTATTGAAATTAAGAAAACCTTCATGCTGACTTAAATGAATATTTTTATACAGTAATTGGAGAGAAGTCATTTGATACATCACTAATGAAAAGGCAAGTAAAATGCTTTTGCTGATGTACTAAGTTTAAACTAGGACTAAACTCTAAGCCGTTGATGTAAGAGGGAATTTCAAAAACATTTGAAGGATATTTTGTCACATTTTCAAGTCTTGCATCATGTTTTTCTTGAACACTAGAACGGTAGTTTTGGTGTGAGAATAAAAATGGTATGAATGCTAGCAGATGTTACAAATACATTCCTATGATGTCTCAAAAAGGATAATAGAGAATATTTTTTTTCTGCTAAATATTTCTTACATGTGTATTGTTAATAGGAACAGGCCTAGTTCTAGTCTTGATTTCTTGCACAGTACATTGAGCCTAATTTTGTTTTAGCTATTTAGTATTTTCCTTTGTTTTTATGTTTAAATAGCTTCTATCTTTTGTTTTAGGCTTTGTTAAGATGGTAACAATTTTAATGTTTTTTTAAAAGGAAAGCACGTCCTGTAGTCCTTTTTCACTCCAACTGAACACTCAATACCATGTCACTGGTAGAAGAATAATTACGAAGGTATTCCTGGAGCTGCAAAAATATTTCTAGGATCATATATTACCAATAGATCTTCCAAATGTGAAGCAAAGATTTAGTCTGTGTATGTGATGATACTTTGGGTCATTGTCCCAAGAAAGCTGATGGCCTAAATCTGTTATTTTCTTGTCATGAAAATATATATATAGTACGTGAGGAATTAGATCAAAAATATCATCTTCCTGCTGCCTCAGCTCGTGACTGAAATATTAAAGTTACTTTTGGGACTCTTTCTAGTTAGAGGAAGCTCTTTAGAACTGAAGAAAATACAGTCTTTAAAACCAAATTTGTATTTCCTCTGCTCCTTATGGCAGAGTTTACATTAAAACACAGTACAGGTTACAAAGTCATCAAGAAGGATTGGTTTTGCCTTTGGGATGAGTCCAAACTGCTTAATAGAGCCGTAGAAATCTAAGATATATATGAAGGAATAAAATGAAAATGAGCGTTTTCTGTCATGTATAATGTAGCCAATGAAGTAATAAGCAAGGAATGCAGGACTCCACTATTTTTCAGTCCTTCTAAATTGTGGATAACTCTATTTACAATCAGATGTCATGATTGCAGCAAAGAAATGTTAAAGCCAGTGAGTTTTTTCACTTCAGTTGCCTCTTAATCCAGGGAAGGTATTGTCTGTCCATCCAGCTTCTTGTACAACACTTGTATCCACTCCAGATGTCAGTACATGTATCAGAAATTGTGCTGTTAACTCAAAATAATTCTCAGATCTTCAAGCTGGAAGTTGCCTACATATGCATAATCCACAGATTTTGATTTTTCTTCACCCAAAGGGAGAAAGTTGTCCCAGTACTTTGGAGGGAAAAAATCTTCCAAAACTCCCTTCTGGAAGCTGTGTGGCCATTCTGTGGCCTCCTCCATCTGTGAGGAGGAAACTGGTGTGAGAGAAAGAGCTATAGGAAACTTGAAACTCTGATAACAAGGGAAATCTGCTGTTAATCCCAGTAATATTACATTTTCTTTATGGAGCATTTCTGTTGCCATATAGAAACAGCTGTTTTTTTAGAACATAACAAAATTTTCACCAACTTAAATTTTTACTCCCATCTTTGGTAGACAGTCAAATGTACACAATGCAATTGTATAAAAAAAAATGGAGTTGCTCCCCATAATTTCAGTTTCCCCTGCATTACGAAAAAAAAAAAAAAAGGAAAAGAGAAAAAAAGAAAAAACACCACAGGTCAAGAAAGCTTAAGCTGGAAGGGAAGCCATTAAGTAGTTCAGCCTGAGTTTCCATGTTTTTAAATGTTATAAAATATCACCTATTCATCCACTTATTGAACACTCTTACTTACCTTTGATAAATGCATAATTTATGCATGGGTAAACAATCTTTCAGAATCATAACCAGCTTTCATCGGAAGTCATGCAGATAGTTTTGAAAATTTTGCTCAGAGTAGAAGAGTTTAAATACTTGCAGTGCATTTTTTTATTTCCTAGAAATCTGTAGAGAATAAAAGACGAATGAAAGAGATTGCTACAGTTGTATGTTAGAAAGGATACCTAGCTTATGATTATGACAAGACATTCACTAGGCCTTTTGTATGATGTTCCATAACATTACAACAGGTAATGTATTTTGTGCACCAACCTGGCAAGTTTAAACAACAACAGCAACACAGCCATACACAAAACAACCCAGCTTGTGAGAACAAAGTGGAGTTTCTTTCTTCGTTGTTGTAGCTGCAAATACTGTGGAGCATTATGTGAAGTCTCAAGTCCCGTTAGCAACTTTGTACAACTAAAATGTTAGGAGGAGATTTGGGATGTGAGCCCAGATTTCTAGAACATTTTTTATTACTGTGCTGGAGAAAGAAATACATTTAAGCTAGTGAATGTACAGAGGATACAGAGCTACAGGCCAAAGCTTAGTGGATTTTTGCCATGGCATTTACGCAATGCCTTCTGAAGTGATATAAGACTGGAATATATAATGTTCCTTCTCTAAAAGACGAACTTCATCTCTCTCTGGCTGTGATCTAATATAAAACTCTTGGTCTTGTGGAAAGTTGTGGATCTGGCATTTTTCAAGACATCTCCCTGGCTGGTCATTGCAAGGAAGAACCCACCTTCACTAATATATGAGGGAACAAACATATTTAGAACTGATGTTTGGAAACAAGGCCACCAACAAGGCTGTCCTTGGGGATTAAGAAGCTTCTTGCACTGCTCAGCCTGTATGACTACTGACTGCAGATGCTGATGGTGTTTAGTGGTATCAGTGAAGTCATATTTTACAAGGAATGCATCCTGCTTGAAAAAAAAATTATCATAAATTATAAGCTTTTTTTTTGGGGGGGGGGGGGGGGTTGTGAAAGGTATTAAGGTATTATTCACTGTAACTTTAGTGATATATGTATTCCTATCTCAGTGCTGTGACTGAACCAGTTTGTGACTCCATGTCACTGGGCAAAACCCAAGTATATTCATCTTGCCCTAATACTTGTCCTGTTCGTGCACATATACACAGACACTTGCTTATAAAAGCTATGAAAGTCTGAGCCTGCTGCAGGCATATCCAGCCCAAGTCAGAGCTCACTCTCTTCTCTTGAAGTCGTACATTCAGGAAAGAACAGAGGGAACTTAGTCTTCAACACTTTGCACTGCAACTGAAAGAATATTATAAAGCAGCTTTATGCCAGTATTTGTTCCAGCTTGCTGTTAACCCTCTTTGTACTACATGAGAGCCACAGAACTCCTAAGGAACAGGTAAAGCTAGCCCATAGTTTATAAAAGGTAGATTAAGTTGTAAAATTGATTTATAATGAAAGGAATTTTGTCATCAGACCTGTACAATGTGATGATGAATTTTCTTTGTACTGTCCCGACTCTTTAAAATGAGCCTGGAGAAATAAATCTATGTTCTGTTAGAAAAGGGAGCTCTCCGGTGGACAAAATTTTGGTCTGCTGGATAAGTTATTTAATAACTAGCTTAAATACTGAACTGTATACAGTGTGCCCTGGCAGCATTGATGCTTTCCTTCAGGCTAGCTATACAGTCAGCAAATTTTAGACTTTGGCTATGCACAACAAGGAAGGACCCAAGTGTCATTGTCAGGCTTGCTTGTGTTCTCCTCTCTGATGTAATCGAATCCCTTGCTATTTTCAGGATTACAAAAGACACTGGCATATACCTTACTGCAGGCTTTCAGCTTTGTTCATCTCTTGGGTTGTGACTGCCTTCACCCATGTTTGTCCCCATGATAAAAAGCTTTCAAGGAAGGTTCTATCTACCCTTGCAGGACAGGGATTTTCAGGACTGTTTAAACAAGAATCCTTCCTTCTTCCTGCCAAATCATGCCCTTTTAAGCAAAACACATGCAGAAACACCCCTCTGACTCCTACACTGTTTTGTGAAAATCTAGCATTGTAGTTTTAGCTCTTAGATTCATCCTTGTATGCTTAATGTTGTGTTAATTAATTGTTCTTGCTTATAGTAAAATCAAATATCTGATTAATTGTAGCCAATGTGTGGAGTTTTATTGGCAGTTGTATATACTGTGGTACTGGTCTTCAGTTTAGAAAGCTTGCTTTTGGCCTTATCCAAACAGAAAAAACTTGGTGAAGAGATTCCGAGATGTTTAACAGTAGTTTGAATGAATTTAGAAAAATCTTCTTCAGAGTCAAGGATTGGCCTGAACATTCTGAAAAGTGTGAATTTTTTGCAGACGCTTAATAATGTGATGTGTTTTTTGACTTCCCATTTCAAATGCTAACATGTATTTTCTTGTTACTGTTTGAAGGTCAAATGGCTGGTGATCACACACGGCTGGAATTCCACAACATAGAAACAGGAATAATAACTGAACGGCGCTACCTGTCTTCTGTGCCTTCTAATTTCATTGGGCATCTGCAGAGCCTTACATTTAATGGCATGGCATACATTGATTTATGTAAAAATGGAGACATCGATTATTGTGAGCTAAATGCAAGATTTGGGTTCAGAAACATCATAGCAGACCCCGTAACCTTTAAAACAAAAGCAAGTTATGTTGCATTGGCCACGCTACAAGCATATACCTCTATGCACCTTTTTTTCCAGTTCAAAACAACCTCTCTGGATGGATTGATACTTTATAACAGCGGTGATGGAAATGATTTCATTGTGGTTGAATTAGTAAAAGGGTATGTATGGATGACTTTAATGATAAAAAGAGTCTAGACAAAGTATATAGTCAGGAGAAAGACATGGGAAAGTTTAGGATACAAATCTTTATCTGACTGGGTATATCTGATGGATGAATGTTTCCTCATGTTAAACTTCATATGAGTTTTTCTTTCAGATAAAGATAGATGCATGAAAAATATGAAATTAAATAATACGTATAACTTCTATAATATTTACCCCAAAGAAGCATTAGATGATAGCCTTCCTCTTGTTCTCTATGTATGTATGTACGTATGTGTTGGTACAAGGAATTCTCATCATTTTCCAGAAACTTGGGAGTTCATCTCAATTCATGTAAATGAACAGTGATTTCTCTGAATTGAGGTTGCTTGCCCATTTGACATTCAGTGTTATCTTCCTGTTTTATCAGGAAGATAACTTCCTGTTTTTCCTGTTCTACTGAGAAGTACAAGGAAATAGAAATATAAGACATATTAATTAATTAGTGCCCCCTTGATATGTAAAGAAAAGGAAACTTCCATTTTTTTCCTCTTTTCCCAGCTATTTACACTATGTGTTTGACTTGGGAAATGGTGCAAATCTCATCAAAGGAAGTTCTAATAAACCTCTGAATGACAACCAGTGGCATAATGTGATGATATCAAGGGATACCAACAATCTCCACACTGTAAAGATTGACACAAAAATCACAACACAGAGCACAGCAGGAGCCAGAAATTTAGATCTGAAAAGTAAGTACAGTAATTCCTGTATAAACTACAGTGAGGATCATTACAGAATAATAACCTGAACAAGTCATGCATGTATTGTAATACCAGATAAAATATTAAATTTGAAAATAATTTGTATTTTCACACAAGATGAAATTTTGTTAGCCTGACAATGCCAATTCAGTAGTAGTTCTGCACAGGTAGGTTCAACTTTAAATGTAGAAAATCTAATAACACAGAGTGGACAAATACCATACCAAAAGATGACTGAGGGAATGAAGGAGCTCTTAAAAACCTTGACTTTATGTGAACATAAGTTACGTAAGTGGCATGCAGAAACCGCAGCTCAAGCTGTACAATATAACTAAAAAGGCTTTGAAGAATTGATGACTTCTGTGTAAGAGGTTTTGGGAATATTTTGTCCTGGTTCCCATTGTTAATTATTCCACACAAAACTTACCTTTCATTGGGAAACTAAATGTGATGCAGTATTTTTATATAATAAAATATGTGATAGGTAAAGCAATCTTACGTGGCAGTCCTCTAAAGAAATTGTCAGTTATAAATACAAGTTGCTCCATGTATTAAACTATATACTATATACATATACTCACTTAAATATCTATTGTAATTTCAATTGCAGGATGTGATAAACTGTTTTGTAGATTTAAAACTACATTTTATAGGTCCAGATAGATTCTTAAGTTCCATTTTGATAAACCAAACTCATATATGTATTTTAAAACAAGTAATAGTAATTAATTGTCAGGATGGGCTTCTGAAGAGCTCATTTCCATCAGAGGAAAACATAATTTTGAAATGATGTATAAGTATACTTTTTAAATACTGCCTACTTAATCAAACATAAGAAAAAACATTCTGGTCACATGAAAAAAAAATATATTTTAACATGCTTTATAAAAGTTCTTGTTAGGAAAACCAAAATTTTCTAACAGTCGAAGAAAATTTAATATTTCAAAAGCTGGAATGTTCAAAGTAGACATTAATATTCCATCAAGAGCTTGTTCCTTGCTGAATTTTCTTTTATCTACCTCTGAGTCACAGATAATGAGCTAACCTTAGTAATTATTCTGGATTTTTTGATATTTTACATGTTTGCTTCACTTGAAATTGCTATTAAGATTGTTAGGAAAACTGTATCTTGATATGTCATAGTCTTCAGTAAGAGCCTTTTTATCAGAAATGCTTGGTTATAAATTAAAGCTTTTTGGATGGCTCATGCTCCATTCTCAAAATTGTACTTGAAAATTGTGCCACGTTCTTTCTCATTTTTGCCTTCCTGTAAACACAGTCGATGTTTCTTGAGGCAGTGTGATACTTCAGAGAGATTTTTGATACTGTAGAGAAAGTGTACGCCTTATTTCTTCCCCATTTTTTGCAACGTTAAGTACTGTTTCTGTTTATACATATGCACTGTATTTTTTTCAGTATATTAATTAGACATAAGTGGAAAAAATAATCCTGATTAGAACTGATAAGTAAGGTACCACAGCCATTTTATTCTATATCTTTTTCAAACTGAAGTTATGTGTTGGTATGTTGCTTTGCTTTGCTTAAAAGTTTGTACAATGTGCTTAATAAAGACACTAGAGGGCACTGTTATTTCATGAAATGTGCTGCTTTGTGCCTTGCCTTCACAGAGCCAGCTCACCAGCTAGGATAACCTACAAAATCTGACATTCCTTTGTTTTCTTCACTTTGAAAATTCTACTTTTGCTTTACCCTTTTGAAGTAAAACTGTATTCATAGCTGGTGCATTTTCTAACCTTGAATTCCAGTTGAAAAAAACAACAACAACAACAACAACAACAAAAAACAAACAAACTGAAGAGCATGAAAAAACACAGTGAGAATTGAAGTGAGGAAGGTGAATTGTATTAGATGCTGATTTTCTGTAATTCACCACCCAGGAAATACGGCTAGTAAAAGAATAACAAACCTGACATTTTCAAACAGTGATATATAGTAAGCATCTTCCTCAAACTGGGCTAGCATACATAGGTCCTCAACCTCTGTCTTTTAATAGTGGTATGTTTCATTTTACTTTTTTAATGTATTCTATTATATTTTGTGCAGTCAGCTTCTTTAAATATGTCACAGCATTTATCATGAGAACTTTGGTTGTTTTTCTGGAGGGAGTTCAAACATGCATTTTAGCCAGCAGGCTAGAAAGGAGAAAAAAATACCTTTCATTATTGTTTCTTCTTCTTCTGCATTCAGTTGAAATGCTTTCCTGTAGCTTTTTCTTTTTTTCTATTTTATGTCATTTTTTCTTATGGTGACATATCTCTGTTATGCTGTAAACACTTACTCCATACACTTGACTTTACCAACAAGAGCAGACATTGTTAATTGATTGTCCTGTATTATTTTAGCACTAGCAACAAATAAAAATTAAAATTTTACTTCCTGCTAGTGATATCAATCATTCTGTTTAACTAAAGTTAGTATTAGGTGAAAAAAATATATATATATAAATGTGTACAGGCAATACAGAATATCTGCATCCTTTCTCAGTAATTGGAAAGTTACCAGATTTCAAATGCTGAAATCCAAGATAATCCTGGAAAGAATAATCACATAAATGCCGTATATATATATATATACATATATATATATACATATATACAGTGAATTCAGTGGAAAGACAGATTGTGTTGTAGAGCTTGCACAGGATGCCAGTTGTCTGGGAAAGCAGACAGTTGTCTTAAAAGCATGTGAGAAAATTTCCACTATACATTTCTTTCTGGGTGTGCGATTTGGCTATTTAACATACAAAGTCAATTATTACAGAGATGCGTTTCCTTCATAACATCTGACACAATTTCAGTGGACTGATCTTGAGTACTTGTGGAAACACATGCACTACATTCTCCAGCTTAATTACTGCAGTTATTTGATAGATAAATGATAAATTAGAGACAAATAAATAAAAGAGTGAAAATAGTTCTGTGTTTGGATTCCAAGAACCGTGTTGTTTTTCTGAGCAGAGAAAATTAGCAAAATGTACTCAGGTGCAGTTCCAGCAGATAACCCATGAAGACAAATGAGATTTAACAGGAAAGGCAATGCAGTTCAAGCTTGCCAACGTGCACTTACACAGCAAATTTGCTTTTATGTATTTCATGAACAGTTTACCTGTTCTGCTTTCAGTATAGCTTAACTGGTTAGTTTGGATATTATTCAAGGTCTTCACAGAACAAAATAGTTGGGTGAAGGAAATTCTCCTCACTGTACTTTGATGTTGTGCTGTTACAGTCTAAATAGCCTGAAAGGGGCAAAAAAAGGCAAGTGAAGGTGGAATTTGACTCATGTTCTTGTTCCTCACTATTGCCAAATGAAAGTCATCTCCTTCATTCAGGCTATGTAGGTATTACAACATTTGGAATGTCTCTTCTGTCTCCACACTTTCTTCCTGTGGTGTGGGAGACTGAAGTTTTGTCAATATATATTTATTTTTTTTTGGAAGACACACAAGCTGCTTTCAAGGAGCAGGAGGAACATCCTCAAGCATAACTTTGTATACCCTTACCTACTAGGGTTTAATCTTCATTTTGCTTCTCTCCTATACATATGGGCACCATTTTGAGATAGTAACTTTTCACCCACTTCATTTAAATTGCAAACATACAAAAACAAACAAGCAAGCAAGCAAGCAAACAAACACAACAACTACAGAAATCTACCCTTAATGACTATCCCAGAGAAAATTCAGATATTTAAACATTTCATTTGTTTATAAGTTGGGATGAAAAGGTAAAATATTCCACACTTTTCTAGGAAATTTGTAGTTTCAGTACATCTGTATCCCATCCTATTCCAAACTTTTTAGCTATACTGTATCATCCAGGATGAACTGCAGTCATCTGAAGTCAGATTTTGGGCTATCTGTATTTTCTTTCAAAACAAAAATTACCATCACAGAAAATTCCTTCCCAACTCTACAGTTTTGGTTTGATTTTTACTGCCTGTACAGCATTTCATACATTTTTAAGACCTGCTTTTCTGAACTGGCATCCATACTTCCAACTTTTCACACTTTGTTATTCTCTTTCACATGGCTTTCCCAAATGTAATTTTTTCTAGCATCCATTTTAAACAATGTTATTTCTGTGCTACTGTATCACTGTATCCTCCCCCCCCCATGCTATTCATATTACAACCTAAGTTAGAATCAACTTTATATTTAAAAATCCTTATATTTAAAAATCCTGTCTAGATCTATTGTTTTCTGTTTTACTTTACTTCTGTAGCCCTTCACTGACCTCCACCTTCCTCTATGCCTTTCTGAGATATGGCTGGTATTGCTATACAAATTTGCCTTTTCGTTTGACCTTTTGTCCAGTAATGTAAAAACAGCGTGTTCTGAAGCCTCTCAAAGGAAAGTAATCACATTAATTTCTGGTATAAACACAGTGGTTTCATAAACGCACTGAATTATATTTCCACATATGTAAAGACTCACTCAGCAGTTAATTCATCCTTAAAAACTTTTTATGTAATTTACTAAATTATCAATAGATCTATTAGGCTGGCTTATGCATTGATGATTGATAATAGTGATTTAATTCATTTGATGTTTCATTTGCCTGTCAAAGTAGGTTATTCAAGCCATGCAAAACTGAGCTAAATTAGTCTTGATCATAAAGCAGGTTTCTTATTCCAGTGACGGAATTTGAAATAATTTCAATTTTAGGTAATATTTGTCCCTATTGTTCTATATTGAGCCCATTCTTACTGTTGCTGCATTTTATGTTACTTTGTGTATTACAAGGCATCTCTCAATGGCAATGGTTCTTCATATTTTTATTAACTAAGAAACAAAGCTTTATGAAAAAGCACAGAAAAGTATTTTATATATAAGCCTGAATTTTGTTAAATGAACAAATGAACTAAATGAACTAATACTAGTGCTTAAATTTCTCAAATAAGCATGCATGAGTTAATTGTAATGACCTTGCCAGTGGGCTGTGATCTCCTCATGTAGAAAAACATTCTGTTTCAAATACAAAATACCAAATACTGCCACCAGTAAATAGATCTTCCAAATGTGACTTGTTGGAATAGACAACAGTGAATACAGCTGCTGTCTCCCTGATAGTTTGAAAAAGCAGCCTCTGTACAGAGGGAAAAATATGGAGCTTAAAACTGAGAGCTGTTCTTTTAGACTTCCTGTGTTGCAAATATATACAGGCAGATTAACAATAGGTAATTGGACAACTTGGTCTAATGCAAATTCCTTTGTCTGCCTTTCTTTGGAACTTGTCATATCTTGCTTCAAAACAGCTATGCTCTCTACCAGGCTATGTAAATAATCTTGACAATTCTAAACTTTCAGAAATTGTATCCAAATTTCCAAGATTATAAAATTGGAAGAAATGAAAAATCTACTGCAGTAATTCTGGATTAAATAAATAATTATTATTAATAATAATAATAATAATACTCTAGTGTTTATGATGAGTTCTGTGAGGTCAAAAGCGTTGCAGTAGTCTCTCAGGTTACCCCATTGTGAGAGAAACTTTTTGCTTTCTGCCACTTCTTCCTGTTTCTTACAAACATATATATATAGATTTGTCTATGTTCCTACAGCTGTTCAGCATGAATGTAATTACCATTGGTGGTTGTGGAGTTTCTTTCAAGCCATTCTGGAATATGAAGTAAAAGTTATGCTAAGGCTAATATAGGAAATACATAATCATAAAACATGCTTAAAAATCTAGATATTTATCTTAAATACATCCCACTGACAAAGTGGGAAGACACCTTTGTTATCTGCAAGTTGCAATCGGATCATGGTCTCAACTCAGATAAAATGATAATTTTGTCTGTCCCCCAGCTGCATTCACAGGTGCTATACTGGGTCTCTCTGGGGCACATTTGTTGAATCCTAGTAAACTCCCTGCCCTAAACTTATATTCAGAATGTGCTACCATAGGTATGGTATGGTCCCCATAAATTTGGGAATTCTGACCATTGTTGGAAAAAAAAACACAACACAAAACTGCCTCATGCAATATCCTCAGAGTCTGGAAGTAATTGTCTGGATCAAGAGGATGGTAATATAATATAAAATATTTACCTCTGCAAACCTACCTTCAAAATGAGACCATATTTAACCTCTGTTGGCTTCCTTGTAGCTTTATGTGGAGAATCTTGCCTGAAGTAATAGCTAAGGGAAGAGTTTTGTAGATGCTGTTGATCCCTGAGGTCCAGGCTACCTGTTGGAAGGAAGAATCCTCCACTATTTTGAAAACAAACTCTGCCTAACAGCATGTGTTGGCTGTTGAAATAGAGAGTGAATAAATGATTTCAGAAAGATAATTGTAGGAAGGGAAATCCCAATACACTATGGCATGGAAATTCCCCCTCATTAAATTTATCTATTTTTCAGATGCATTCAATATACAAAAATGGTCAGAACAGGAAAGAAATGAAGGACATTTGATGTGCTTGAATGCCTCACCTTTCTACCACAGCCATCCCCTTCATATATGATGTAATTGATATAGCATCAGTTCTGTGGGAGATGGATTACCACGCACATTTATATGGCAATTAGATTTAATTATTTACTGTTTCACATGCATCACCAACTTTCCTCACAGTCCATTGGACAAGCAGACTGTCTCGGTTTTAAATCTGTTTAATCTTTTTTTCAGTCCCAGTGCCTTCCATCTAGTCTTTTGAAAAAGAAAATTAAAAAAAAAAAAAAAAAAAAAAAAAGGAGTGTGAGGGGGTAGAGGGGTAGAGATTGGGACAAAGCGAAATAAAGTGACTGGGAATCAGAATCGTTACTGTTGAGAAAATGCAAAATGTTTTTATGTAACTGTTTTGTGTTTGATATTACATGTAATTTGAGAAAGGGGGTGATGCTTTCTAGGGGAATGGTGGGTTTTAACGTGGAGAAGTTTGGGGAAATGTTCAGACATAATCATGTACCTTTTGTGTATCTGCTTTTGTCTATCAAAAACTGAGCTGCTAAGGACATTGATCCATTGTTGTTGCCCTCACCCTCCACCTCCACCTCTTTTCTATCGTACAGTTTTACTTACCTTTTATTTTTATTTTTTTTTTAAATCTGGCATGTTTGCATAAGAATTGAGCTAAATTAAATAGAACCAAAAAGCGTAATAGGAGTGAAAACTGAGCACTAGGAGCTAAAGTGCAGAAGTGCACGTCAGGCAGAGCCTGACATATGTAAAATAGTGTGCAACATAGCAAGAGCATGAGAAGAACTTTCTAGACAGATGCATAATCATACCAATTGTGGAAAATCTTAGATGCAGATATATGAACTGCATGATGCGATTGGGAGACTTGGAGAAGGGTAAAGCAGCAGGTCTATCTCCACTGTGGACTGCTGTAGAAATTAGTAACAAGAGAAAATTTTCTTGCTGCACCTACCGACTCCGCAAGCTCTTTCTTAGTCATCTGTCTAAGTCTTCACTGTCGTTTCTTCTGTGTGGACTGGGGGCCAGTACTACAATGGGTAAAAAGAATAAGCAATAGCAGCCAAGGAAGGAAGTATTTTCAAAGTTCAATTCTCTAGACAGATAACTACAGTATGTCCTATATGCCAATAGGGATGACTGAAAACAAACAAATAAACAAACAGACAGTGTTAGCATTTCAATGCTTGTGATTTCTCTTTTTTTTTTTTTTTTAATACCTTTAAAAAGGTATTCAGAAAAGATGCTGAAGGCAATGTAGAATTGGGCTGAAAAGATCAGATTCTCTTTTCCTTCCTGAAGGAGAAACTTCCTAATCCATAAATTATTTCCTTACCTTTGCCTTGCTTGGTTATCAGTACAGGGACTGTGGAAGACAGAAGGAGCCACCTGTCACTTCATACAACTGCCTCTTGCCCAAAGCGTTTGAAAGGACAGATAACTCAGGAAAACCTGGGCTAGTAAACTAGCCACCCTTTCCCTTCTTTTATGAAAGAGAATCTAGAAGTGATAGAATTCATTATTCCAGTAGGAAAAATATTTGAAAAGTCTACTTTTCTTCAAAAACAAAACAAAAAAAACATAAAAACAGAATGAACAAAAAACACGTCAAAAGAAAAGGAATTCGGCCACAAATCAATACTGAAACTACTGAATGGACTCAATGAGTGAATAGGTAGACATAAAGCACTAAGCTTACATGTTCATGTCTTCCTTCAAATGCCTTGCAAGTGGTAGACAAAATTCAGTAATGCTTGGTTCTAGCACCAAACAGTCCTGTGAATGTGCAGCAAGTGCTCTCTACTGTAAAGGGAGATGTGAAAAGCCATATGCTGGAGCGTATGTTCTGCAGAAGCTGTGTGGATGTATCATCTAAGTCTATGTCAACTGTCCTTCAGTTTATAACTTGGGTTATGATCACAGCAGGCTTTTTTATTTATTCATAAAAGAACAGTTATAGTTCATCAACTTGTTTTAATTTTTAAAACTTTTTTTTAATATGGAACAAAAAGTGAACATTTAGTGATCAAAAATGAAAATGATGAGAGACTCTAAAATCACCACTCATCTGCTGTTTAGAATATGCATTTATTCTGTGCAAGGCCTGAGGTTCAAATCTTTGTCCTCATTCACACCAGGACGATTGAACCTGGCTTTCCAGCTCTGGCATTCATAGTGCTCCAAGCCTTTAGATAGTGTGTGATAGTCCATTATAGTCCTTTTTTTTTTTTTTTTTTTCCTAGTCAGATAATCTGTTCTGAACATAAAAATCCTTTCTAATTTTATTAGACCTTTTTCAATAGTGGTAAGTTTAATGGAACTCTTTTTTTTGAGTGTTTTTCATAGTGGTGTTGCTTGTAGGTAAGGATAGAGAAGTTAACCCACTCTGACTGTCGAAGCAATTCCCTCTCCTTTCTGCTTCTATGCCCAATTCCCTTTTCAAAGTGTTGAAACTCCACATCTGAAAACCAAGCCACCATCCTGCTCTGCCTATTGCACAAAGTAAGTGGTAGGTGTTTTTGTATGTCAGAGGGGGGAAAAGGCCATTAAAGACAAATAGGCTCATATATTTCATTGACTCTCAAAGGCATCTGGGATCTAGGTACCTATCTGGCATTTGCATTTGAGACAACATCAGTTGATTCATAATTGGGGTGTTACCTCTTTATTGTGTTTAAATCGGTGTGTATTCAGGTTGTGTGAGAGTGATTTACTTGCACCTTTCAGCTGACTCAAAAATACCATAAGCTGGGTCTTCTGGTATTGACACCCACCCGGTAATTAATTGTGCAACTAAAGAAGGCACTACAAAGCAATTTTAATTGATCTTGTAACACTAAATCATCTGCTTTGTGCAGAACTTGAAGAAAGCAAGCACTTTTTTTCTTTTGAGATTATGCTTTCCCTTTAGTATTTCTCAGTCTGCAATCTTCAATCCTCTTTGCCTGCCTCAGGGAAGAAGCTGTTACACGGTTGATCATTTTGAAATAGCATATTTAGAGAAAAGCTTGCCTGACACTTCAGCCTTAACACAGCCAGATACTCCTTTGTATTTTTGTATGTCATATAAAGGAATGTCAGAGATGCATGTTGTGCTTTCAGAACCCAAGATGTTATGCCAGGACTATCACTTTCTAGTACAGTGCAGAAGCACTCTTGTTCCTAGAAATAATAGTGTTTTTGTACAATATAACATTAGAAACAAGACAGAAAAAAACTTTTATAATGAAAGAAAAGAAATGAAGAGAATGGCTGGAAGTGCAGTTGAATACAACTGTACAAGAAGGGAGAGAAAGTCCACTTTTGGAGAGTGTTGGATTTATAAGTGCCATGTGGCTAATAATTCCCTTTCTACTATTGCTGCAAGGCAGTGGTAGTCCTTAAATTAAACAAATTGGTTTTGCCCATCAGGACATATCCTGTAAGAATTCTTGGGTTGGGACACAACTCAGAAAAGGAGAAAAGTTTATGGAGTGACCTGTCAGCAATGTCAGTACTGCCAGATAATGTTACTTCTGTTACTTATTCAGAAAATAAGTATCTAGAACAACATCTTCAATTTTTGTTTTACATTTCTTTATTTTAGCATTAGCAAAGATCTTATTCTTAAGAAATGTAGATACGTGTGATAAAAAAAAAACAACAGTTGTTACAGAAGAATTTGGCAGCATTTCTTTCACCAACAGTTGTGTGTGACTCATGGTGTTCTCTACTTTTTTTTTTTTTTTTTTCATAACTGTGATTCCAATAATGACTACATTGACAACCTGGGTTCATTTATTAACTAGCAAATCGCTTCTGTGTTAATTTCACATATTCCTCAATGCAAAAATCATCTCTAAATCAGAAAAGAGAGGTGTAAATAGGATAGCTCCTGTAGGTATCAGTGAGGTTCAGCATCACCTGTAAAAACAGATAGATTAGATAGACAGATAGATAGATAGATAGATAGATAGATAAGGCCCACTGAACTCTTCTCAGTCAGAGCTTACGATGTAACAGACCAGCACTATTATTATCATGGTTTGTATATGCAGCTCTGAGGGTTTTGCCTTCCAGGTGATTCCTCTGGCACACAATATACAAACCAGTGAGAAACACTGTAGCATAGGGTTTATTTTTGTCCTTAGAAAAAATGAAGAGAGGAAATGATCTTCCTTATCTAAATGAAAGGGGATAGCTCTAGGTAATAACTCCTAGTATAAATAAGAAGAGTTGTGGGATTAAAGAGTATCTATCCGCTCTCAAATAAAGTTTGAAGATACTCCAGCAAATTTGAAGCTTCTCCAGAGGTCAGAAGAAATTTCTGGTGCATTCCACTCCCTCACACTTTTCTTCACTATCTTTGTTTATGTCAGTTAATGTATTTTATATAAATTGGCTATTTTCCAGCCATGAAAAATGAAAGTCAGGAAAGCTGTGGGGGGGAAAAAAAAAAAAAAAAAGAGGCCTTTTTCAGGAATACAATTAAAAATAAAAATAAAGTTCTGAAGAAAATATGCACAAAAGTTAATACTTAAATTGTAGTTCCAAAAACTATGGTTAGCACTGTAGTAATAAATATTCAAGTATATTCCTCTCTATATGCACTGGTCACATTTTCTGTTTTGCTCAACTCATGAAATGGTCACCAATTTTCAGTAATAGTAGCATTGGAATAGTATTGGTTTTAGGCTGCAGATAGCTTTAGTAGTGTGGAGTAATGATCTCACACTACTGGTTTAATGAACTGTGGTATCTTGCTTTATAGATTAATTTACATGCAATTCATGAAGGTGCATAGATACACAACTAGAGATTAATCCTGAAAGCTTTCAAAGTATGACATCTCCAGAAGTAAAGCTTTACTACACAAGAAATGAACAAGAGGGGAAAACCTGAGAATTTGTATCATACTGTGTTGATTCCTCTGAACTCTTTTAGTGAAAGCAGGGATGAACTTTATCTTTTCTATTATCTTATTCTTCTGTTAATGCATGTTTAATAGACAAACATTTTCACTTGTGGTTTTTTGCCATTCTGTCTCACCTGAATTTCTAACGTGTTGAGTTTTGTAGGAAGTGAATTCTTCAATGTGAAGATCACAAATTCTTAGTGTTAAATTATTTACTGAAATAAAAGTATCTACACAAAATATTTATTTTGTGATGGCTGATAGGAAAAATTGCCAAGCAAAATATATATATATATATTTTTAAAACAACTGTTGAGTTATATTTCCAGAGCCTACCCCTTAATAAAGTTTTAAGAAAGTTTTTTTTATACTATCAGTAGCAAACTCAAACCACACTTAATATTAAATCTAGGAAAGTTTCAGCCTGTAGCCATAAGAGATACTTGTATATACTGTTAGAGGTTGAAATCAAATAGTCAATATGGCTGCTTCCCATATACTACATATTAGCATACTACATTAGCTAGCATGAAGGCAGAATTCAGGTTATTTTTGAACATCAATAAAGTTAAAGTATTGCCCAGAAAAGGTCTGGTTTTGTGGAAACTTTATCTTCAATACTACATAATGATCAGTTCTAAGTATCAGGAGTCTTAAGGAACTGTAAGAAGTCTGAAGTTGTGGCAGTCTGTTGAAGTTCCCGTTGACTGGAAGAGGGGAAACATAACCCCCATTTCTCAAAAGGGAAAAAAGGAAGACCTGGGGAACTACAGGCCAGTCAGTCTCACATCTGTGCCTGGCAAGGTCACAGAGCAGGTACTCCTGTAAACTGCGCCAAGGCACATGGAAAACAGGAAGGTACTGGTAACAGCCAACATGGTTTTGCTAAGGGCAGCTCATGCCTGACAAATCTGGTGGCCTTCTATGATGCGGTTACAGTATTGGTGGAGAAGGGAAGAGCAACTGATGGCATTTACCTGGGTTTGTGCAAAACATTTGACACCATCCTACATGGTATCTTTGTCTCTAAATTGGAGATACATGGATATGATGGATGGAAAGAGCTGTGGTCAGCAGCTCAGTGTCCAAGTGGAGACCAGTGACAAGTGGCATTCCTCAGGAGTCAGTATTGGGACCGCAGCTGTTTAACATCTTTGTCAGCAACATGGACAGTGGGATTGAGTACACCCTTAGCATGTTTGTGGATGACACCAAGCTGTGTGGTGTCACAGAGCTTGCAGTAGTCGAGGCCGGCCGCCTCGGAGCCAGCACAGCCACACCCGCCGGCTCTCACAAGAGAGGCTGACGGGAGCAGGCACTGCCAGGGCAACGGCGGCTGCGTCCCCATCCTCTGCCTAGAAAAAGCCCCCAGGTGGGCAGTGTGGCCAGGCACGGGGAGGGGCGCCCAGCACGTTACAACTGCCTGCAGCGTGCTGCGGTGGTGGCTGTGGGAGCTTGTGTGGTGGGGAACAGGGTTCTGTTCCTCCTCCCTTTCGAGTCCACCCTATCTGCTGGCAGTCTGTGTGACTGCAGTTTTTGCCGTGGTCTCCCCCAGGCAGAGAACTTGCCTAAAAAGACAGTGGCAACCCAAAGTGAGGGGCTGTCCAGAGCCGTGGCTGTGCAGGTCTCTGGCTGCAGGGAGTGCCAAAGCCTGCTGCTGCCGGGGCACGGGGCAGGTATTGCACCTGTGTGAGGTGCGAGCATGTGGGTGTGAGGTGCGAGCATGTGGAAGGTCTGCTCAGCAGGGTGGCAGGGCTGAAAGAGGATGTTGAGAGACTGAGGGCCGTCAGGGACTGTGAACGGGAGATCGACTGGTGATGTAGCTCCCTGGTGTGCCAGAGGGAAAGGCACCAGGGAGATACCCCACAGTTGGTGGTGGACCCCCTGCCCTGTCCCTGTTGGGTGGGGGGGCAACCTGAGGGATGGGGAAGGTTGGGAGAGGGTCCCTGCTCAGCATCGTGTGCAAACCCCCCTTCTGCTTCCCTCACGTCCCCAGGTCCCCCTAAGCAACAGGTTTGTAACGTTGGACATTGAAGGGGAGGTCAGTGGGGAGACACGGGAAGGTTTCCCAAAGAGGTTACCAAGGATGAGGCAGTTGACTCCACATGTTCAGACTGCCTCTGCCAGGAAAGAAAGAAACGTGGTTGTGGTAGGCAATTCCCTTCTCAGAAGAACGGAGGGTCCCATTTGCAGACCATACCCCAGCTGTAGGAGACTGTGCTGTCTATCTGGGGCCTGGGTCAGGGACATAACTAGAAAACTCCCGGAGCTGGTTCACCCCACTGCTTGCTACCCATAACTCATAGTTCAGGCGGGCAGTGATGAAGTCTATCAGAGAAGCCTGCAAACTGTGAAGAGAGATTTCAGGGGTTTAGGGTGAATAGTTCAAGGAGCGGGAGCACAAGTCGTGTTTTGTTCTGTTCCTTCTGGGAAGGTGAAGGACACAGAGCAGGCTAGGAAAACACAGGTAATGAATACTTGGCTGAGAGGCTGGTGTCGAGACAGGAACTTTGGGTTTTTTGACCACGGGGCAGTTTACTTGACCCCTGGCCTTTTGTTGATGGATGGAACTCACCTGTCTCAAAGGGGAAACAAATCCTAGCGCAGGAGCTAGCAGGACTCATCAAGAGAGCTTTAAACTAACTCTGATGGGGGAAGGGGATGAAACAGGGCTCATCAGAGACGTGCCCGGGGGAACAATGCTGAAGCTGGGGGTGAGGCAGGTGTCTCATCTGAAGTGCTTCTACACCCATGCATGCAGCATGGGCAACAAACAGGAGGAGCTGGAAGCAATTGTGCGACAGGCTAACTACGAACTAGTTGCAATAACTGAAACATGGTGGGATCACTCCCAAGACTGGAGTACTGTGATGAACAGCTACAAGCTCTTCAGAAGGGATAGGCAAGGAAGGAAGGGTGGTGATGTGGCTCTTTAATACAAAGGATGTTTTGGTGTTGAAGAGCTTGTGGTTGGGAACTATAAAGTTGAGTGTGTATGGATAAGGATCAGGGGGAAGGCCAATAGGGGTGACATCTTGGTGGGGGTCTGTTATGGACCGCCTAATCAAGACGAAGAGATGGATGAGGCATTCTATGAGCAGCTTGCAAAAGTTACGCGATCACCAGCACTCATTCTCATGGGGGATTTCAATTTCCCTGATATATGCTGGAAGTATAATACTGTGCAGAGAAAGAAGTCCAGGAGGTTTCTAGAGCGTGTGTAAAATAGTTTCCTGACACAGCTGGTTCAAGAACCTACCAGGGGAGGGTGCCCCACTAGGCCTGCTCTTCACTAACAGAGAAGGACTGAAGGGAGATGTGAAAGCTGGGGACTGTCTTGGGCAGAGTGACCATGAAATTGCGGAGTTTTCTGTCCTTGGTGATGTCAGAAGGATAACTAGCAAAACTGCTGTCTTGAACTTCCGGAGGGCGGACTTTGACCTGTTCAGGGTCCCTTGGGAGTCACTCCTGAAGGGCAAAGGGGTCCAGGAAGCCTCGATGCTCCTCAAGAAGGGAATTTTAAAGGCACAGGAGCAGGCTGTTCCTGAATCCCATAAAGCGAGCCGGAGGGGAAGAAGACCGGCATGGATGAACCGGGAACTTTTATTGAGACTCGGGGAGAAAAAGAAAGTATACATCCACTGGAAGAAGGGACAGGCTACTTGGGGCGACTACAAGGAAGTTGCTAAGGTATGCAGAAAGGAAGTTAGGAAGGCAAAAGCCCATCTTGAACTCAGATTAGCCACTGCAGTAAAAGAGAACAAGAAATTATTTTACAAGTATATTAACAGCAAGAGAAGAATCAAGGAAAATTTCCATCCTTTACTTGATGCAGCAGGAAATGTGAATGCCTTTTCCCTCAGACAACTAATGACAAGACTTGAGGAAATGGCCACAAGTTGCGCCTGGGGAGATTTAGATTAGATAGCAGGAAAAATTTTTCTCTCAAAGAGTGGTCAGGCACTGGAACAGCCTGCCCAGGGTGGTGGTGGAGTCACCGTCCCTCGCGGTGTTCAAGAAATGCCTGGACAAGGTGCTATGAGATATGATTTAGTAGCTTAGTGGGTAGTATTGGTGATAGGAGGACGGTTGGACTAGATGATCTTGTAGGTCCTTTCCAACCTTGTGTTTTTATGATTCTGTGAAGTTCAAAAACGACAAGTGCAAGGTTCCTGCACCTGGATCAGTGCAATCCCAAACACAAATACAGGGTGTGTGGAGAATGGATTGAGAGCAGCCCTAAGGAGGAGGACCTGGGGATGTTAGTTGATGAGAAGACAATATGAGCCTGCTAAGTGTGTTGCAGCCCAAAAAGCCAATCATATTCTAGGCTGCATCAAAAAAAGCATGACCAGCAGGTCGAGGAAGGTGATTCTCCCCCTCTATTCTGGTCTCATGGGACACCACCTAGAGTGCTGTGTTCAGCTCTGGGGCCCCCAGCACAAGAAGGACATAGATGTGTTAGAAGAAGTCCAGAGGAGGGCCACAAGGATGATCGGAGGCCTCGAGAACCTCTCCTTTGAAGACAGGATGAGAAAGTGGGGGTGGTTGTGTCTGGAGAAGAGGCCTTATACCCTTATATTGACCTCCCAGTATCTAAAGAGGTCCTACAAGAAGGCTGGAGAGGGACCCTTTATCAAAGCATGTATTATTAGGACATGGGGCAATGGCTTTAAACCAAAAGAAGGTAGATGTAGAATAGATATAAGGAAGAAATTCTTTACTAGGAGGGTGGTGAGGCACTGGTACATGTTGCCCAGAGAATTCTTGGATATCCCATCCCTGGAAGTGTTCAAGGCCAGGTTGGATGTGGCTTTGAGCAACCTGGTCTATTGGGAGTTGTCCCTGCCCATGGCAGGGGTGTTGGAACTAAATGGTCATTACAGTCCCTTCCAATCCAAACCATTCTATGACTGTCATTCTATGATTCTATAATAATGTGTCATGGTGTGCATATGATACCTAGTTGATAATATTCCGCTGTTATATTTTCAAGAATGAATATTCTGAGTTCATCTTCATGTGCTGCCACAGTGGCAGAACTTTTTCTTCTCATTCATCAAAAGTGACAATTGCTATATTACTGTATATATCAATCTCAATATGCTGGAGGGAAGTATCTTAGGAATGAGCAGGGGATCAATTTGAAAGTTTGCAGTTTTAAAGGTTTAATTGATCAAAGAATAAAAATGTTTGTTTGGACAGTATACATGTTGAGAGCTTTAAAAAAAGATTGCACATTCTTCGAGTAGAAGAAATCTGACCCTTTCAGCATAGGTGTGAATTTCTTTGTATTGTTCTCTGGAGTTCCCTTCTTCTTAGTCTATTGCAATCAGTTGAGATGAATTATCTCTATATGCAGAGCTCACAATGACTGAAAAAAACAGAACTTCAGGAAACCTGTGAGGGTTTACTTTCTAAATGTTCCACCTGAGGAAAAGATAAAAAAACCTCTATGATGGGGCAAGAAATTTTACGTTGTTTCCAGTACAGATGGTTGAAAAATACTGAAGTTTTTTACTGTGAATGAATTATGTCCCATTTGTGGGAACATATGGATCACCATATATTAATCTTTTATGCCTAATACCATGTTTCTGAGATTTATGCTATACCTTAAAGCTCTAGAGGAAAGCAATATCTTATTTTTGATATAATCTATGTGAAAGGGGAAAGCTTAAGGTTTCTTAGTATATTATGCCATAACGATTGCTGAGATTTTTTGTTGGATGTGTTATGAGATTAATAATATGCATATTCGTAAGCTTTTTGGCTCCACTAATTCAAATACAGTTGAGTTGTAGGGCTGGTATGCAGTGACTAAATTTTTTTCACAGTCTGATTGCATTTGTATGATTCAGGCCAGTTCCTTGCATGCAACGTGTAAGCCGTTACAAACAGCCCTGAAGAGTGCTCCCTTGCAAACAAACGAGTATGCCAGGAGAACCAGGAAAAGGTGTGACTGCAGTTTATACTGATAAGAGGGAGATTAAAATTAGCTACATGGGGTAATGACGATAGCTAGGACATTCTACATCCTGTAGCTATAACACCTGCCTACCAATCTTGGTAAACATGTTGGAAATGAACAATATTGAAAATGAATAATTTTACATTTGAGGTGACTCAGAAATACTCTTTGGTACATCCTGTAGCCTAGGCTCCAAAATCATCCAGACTGGGGTGCTTGCTGGAAAGCACAATGTGGACAATAACGTATATTCAGATAGCCTATTGAAAAATTATGCAAATCATAATTGGTGAGAATTTAATACATAGATAGAGTAAGAGTTTTGTCCCTAGTTGATGCTTGAGAGTTGGATGCTCCCATAAGAACCTTCCTTCAACAGATTCAATGCTTCTCAGAAGCTCATATTGTCCTTTTCCTGTCTATCTAACGGGTAAAAGTAGAGGATCAGTGTTCTGCCCACCAGAGATGCAAAATGTGTTGAAGAAAGGCACAGCATAAATTGTTTCAAAACAAAAAATGTCCCCTCCTCTGTGTTTAAAAGTTATAGTTATGCCCATTCAAAGTAAGTATCAGAACTATGAATTACTCAAAGGAAGGAAAGCATCAGCTTGCAGCCCTAAGTTGCCTGAGGTTCAACAAAGAGTGGTTTATATGTTAGCCATCAGAAGTATTTTTGGCAATTAAATTCTCAGTGGGCAGACTGCCATTTTAAAGGCATCTAACCACCTCTGATCCCATATGACTAATACAGGGTACAAATTTAGGAGGGGAGGATCAGTCATTTTGCTGCTTAAGAGTGGTATTCCTAAGATTCTCCTCTTGAAGCAAAGTAGGGAGCAACTAGTACAACTTCTGAAAGTTTATAGAGATCTCAGAAAAATTTTGAAGGGTATTGTTTTTTGAAGATCATGCAGGTCAAAGATTCTACAGCATTTTTTTTTTTTCCTGTGGCTAATACTTATTTCTGCTTAACAGGTGATTTGTATATTGGAGGAGTGGCCAAAGAAATGTACAAGTCCTTGCCAAAGCTGGTGCATGCAAAAGAGGGATTTCAAGGCTGTCTTGCATCAGTTGACTTGAATGGACGGCTTCCTGATCTAATCTCAGATGCTCTCTTCTGCAACGGGCAAATAGAAAGAGGGTGTGAAGGTACTGAATATGCTGCTATCTTTTTGTATCATTGTGCAAGTATTGTGCTAACCCTCCTGAGTTTTGTTTATATGTACACTATGCACATGGAAAGTCTTATATCTTACCTGCTTGTAATTTACCCTGTTCTACCCTTTCTTATATAAAGACCACGTTTCTGTTAGTATTACAGAGACAAATCTGTACCTGTCCTACAGCACAGATTGATCTGAGAACAAGTAACTTCTTAAATGTTAAATGTAGGTTCCATCCCTCTCCAGTGGCTAGATATTTTGCATGTATTTTATTTACTTACAATGTATTTTAATCAATGATAGAAATAATAACATTTAGCTTCAATGGAGTCCTTTATAAAGACACTTGCAAAGCTGACCTTTTGTGTTTATTAATTCAAGGCTAATATATGATACCCTTGAAGATCAATCTACCTTCTCTATTTATGCTTAACCCTGAGATTTGCATTGTCATGAATCTTCCTATCTGAAGTCAGTAACAGTCAGATATGTTTTATCTCACATTTTGACACAACTGAACTATTGTGGAACGTAAGTCAGGACAGAATTAGAAGAGGTGTATTTGTAAATTAGGGGTATCAATCTATCAATCAATCAACTTTTCATCTTGTCTTTTAATCCCACATTATTTTACTTTGCTTTATGAAATAATTTAAATCAAACCTCTGTTCCCACATATGTATTTTGTTCACATAATTCTGAATTTTGTGGGTCTGTTCCTTTTTTATGTTTCCCCCTCTCTCAGGTGCCACTCTTCTCCGGACAGAAAATGTTTAAATGACATAGTAGAATTTCAATTTAGAATCTTGATGTTTTTTATGTCAAGTTGATTAAGTTTGTAAGCAGACATTTTAGACTATCCAAACAGAGCTGGGGGAGATTTCCTCAAGCTTTACCAGACAAAGCTTTCTGGCAGATAAAATTTATCTTTTCTTCTACTGTCCCTACAGTTAGTACGTAAAGGTGGAACTTGCTCATTCTTTGCTTGTTACCTTTAGTTACCAGTATAAATTCTGTTGATAGAACATAGATATATGCAAATTTCATAAGTTATTTTTCTGTATCTTTAGTGTCTGTATTTTTATCAGGAATTGAAAAATATGTATAAATTAGTTTGCACTGAGTTTGGAAAATTAGATTATACTTTCTGAATGATGTGAGTAAGTTCCATGCCCATACCATCCCTTTAAAGAGTCAAAGTACACTTTAATTCCGTTATGCATTTCATAGCTTCTTTTGAAATAATGTGATTTTCTAAATGAATTTTATGTAGTTCAAAGAAATACTGCCATAGGCCTGGAATGCAAGCTCACCTTTTAAACCAGTGGCACAACTCAGCTATCAGTGAATTTAATAAAGCTACCAAGCATTTAATAAAGTCAGTACAAATATTGTTCTCTTTGGTGGAGAGTCAGCTTTTTCTGACACCAAAATTACCTGATACAAGCAGAATGGTTAAACCAGATATGCCAACTGCCTCTCAGAGATCTGCCCTTTCAAAAGTTTTTTTTTTGGCCACAGGAAGAAATCTTCAATAGCATTGAGTGAAATATCCCCTTTCAACCTTTCTGTTTAAATCTTTCAAGTTAACAACTTGCAACCCTTCCACCTTACTCGTTTACTTCATGTCTTCCCCTGTCTGACCCATGTGTTGGTCTCTTGTCTGAAGACCGTGGATCAGATATATAAAAAATATTCTGACACCTAAAATACTATTAAAGTCACTTGCAAATTTAGCTGTCTCCTAGAAATCTGTTATATGCCTCAAGAGTTCTGTTGCTGTGTACATACAAGACTATCTCCATCCTTAGAGCTGAGCAGTTTTGCATCTCACGCAGCAACGGGATGTGTAGTCTGTAAGTCCTGAGTTGTTGAGTCCAAAGATCTCAGGAGACATATTAGCAGAAGTAAAGTCAAAACAAAAAGCATTAGTTGCCATCACTCTCATATGTCATATGTCACAGAATCATAAAATCATAGAATGGCTTGGATTGGAAGGGACCTTAAAAATCATCTTACTCTAACCCCCATCCCATAGACAGGGTGCACTTTGTTAATACTTCAGACTGAGAAGTGAGACACTTAGATTTGATGTTCTTCAGACTCGTAAGAAATAGAATTCCACACCCTCTCCATTGTGAAAAAAAAAAATGAGCTAAAAGGTCTTTATCTCTTTTCTGTCAAGCTTGATGCCATGATGTACTACTAATTAATTTTATCTATCAGGGCATTGTTCTTAAAAGACATATTTGTCAATAACTTTACTAATATAAATGCATGTTAAAAATTCTTTCTTTGGGATATTTTTTGCAGGCCCACACCACACAGGGTTGTGGTGGCAAGTTGTAAGGCTTACATTTCAAAATTTCAACCACAGACAGATAGATATCTGTTTTCTGTCACTGAGTGTTGAATGTAATTTAAATGTGGCTGGATTCACCTTGTTGACACATTTTCAGTGGATAGAATAGATAGAAACCAACAACTAGAATTATAAATATGCTAACTAGTTCTTTGAATTGTTAACAGTAAACCCCAGAGCGAGGCTGTGTCAGCCTTGTTTTCCTGTAGTCAGATCCATTGTACTTTACACTGTAAGTAAAGCAGAATTATAGAAAATACTGAATTATAAAATAACAGTTTTAATATATTGGGGAAATAATGCACTGATTGCATGTGTATGCATATATAATATGTCTTAAATGAACGTTTAAAAGGTTCATAGTAGTTCTTAACATATATGAAGATTCTTGATAGTGAGATGTGGAACTTATTTTTGTGATATATAGAAAAAGATTGTACATGCTACCTAAAATAATGCTTTTTTGGTGTGTGTAATATGTATAGCTTGTAAGCCCTCATATTAGACAAATGTAAATGAGAGACCAAATTCAGTCAATTAAAAAGTCTGCGGTGAAGACTGAATAAATTAGAATATTTAAATAGAATGTGAATCAAAAGGTGAGTGCTTGAGAAGAGTGTATTAAAATATTTACTAAATAGTTTAGTTCTGTAACATATATATGAATATATAAACTTGTTATGATAAATATTATAGTACCTTAAACATTAAAATGTCCTTTTCCATTCTTTTTTTTTTTAAGGCTTCCTGTAATTAAAAAAAAAAAAATCTTACATGAAAACCAGTCATGATGGCAATTTTTGAGTAATGACCACTTTAAGTAAACCAAAAATGCTAAGAAAACCATTTTTAAAAAGCAGGATACCCTGCTTTTTACCAAGATCCTATCTGTATTTTTTCCATATATACGTATTTTAACATGTACTTTTAACGTGTCTACAGGGTCCAGATTTATACTTTTAAGTCCTTGTGACTTTTGCTCTACTTTTGCAGTGATGAGGAAACTTAACATTGCATAACTAAAGTGTAAATAAATGCATGAATATATAACATTTAAACACCTACAGATATTTTCACTTCATCTTTGTAAAGTTTCTGAGTAGCAGAATCTGGTGAGAAAAAAATGTAAGTGTCTTGTCAGCTATGGGATTCTGTCATTATAATCCCCAGCTCAGGAAAGGGTGATGTAATGCCCAAATGTTTAAACTTCTGGGCTCAAAACTCCTAAGAAAGGGAAGTCACCATCTTATGACTGCATACTGCAGTCAATGTGTTATGGATACTGTTATTGCTATTTGAATAGGAGAAAAATATAACAAAGTAGTTAATAGTTTTGCCTGAAAAGTAATGCAGCATATGCTGTTCTCTGTTCTTAATCACAGTGGTGACTGTTCAAGTCCTGGTTCAGTGGTGTGCTCAAGCAGGGCCTCGCTTAAAGCAAGTGGCCATTGAACTGACTTTAGCCACAGAGATTTGGATTTTTCTGAAATAATGTCAAATCAAATGAAAATCCCACACTGAGATCTTTGAAGAAGCTGTAACATGAAAGAAGGGTTAAGTGGATATCTCTCTCCAGAATAATTTAGGAGATTTTTATGATCTTTGGGACAGTTTTGCCTCATCATCTGTAACTGGAAGTAGGAGTTTCAAATGGATATAGATGTATCTTCCCCAAAACAATGTAGGAGTATTTTATAATCCCAGAAGCAAATTTTTCATTGCAATGTCAAGAGTCAGTGTGAAATGTCTGTGCACCTACAGAAATCAGTAGTTCATGATCTATATTTCAGTTTTCATTCACCATTCATGAAGAAAGGGTTAGAAAAAGAAAGACCAGAGAGGATGACAGTGCTAATTATACTTGAATTCAGTGTATCTGAACATGACAAATGGCTAGTCAGGATTCAGCCATGCATTTATTCTGCTAATGCATTCATATCTATCCAAGGAGGGGAAAAAAAAAAAAAAAAACACTTTTAATTTTCCTTCATTACATGTCATCAGCTCAATTAACCATTATATTTGTAGTAAAATACTGGCAAATTACTGCTTTCTTATTTTGGCTTGCCTGAAGATTTATGGCTATTAGCATTAATTTGTTTGCATTATATGGCATTTCTTTCTCTCTTTAACAGCAGCATGCACTTTATTCTGAATGTTTTTTCTGTGTTTGCTGCCATTTCAATATTGCTTACTAACATTTAATATATTTTGCTTTTTTATTTTGCTGACAAAGTTGCATTGATGAAAGCTGATTTGCAAGGTAGATAGCCCTGTGTGTATTCAACAAGACTGAAACCCCCAATGCACAGTTGGATTACTGCAATAAATGCTCTGTACATTTCAGAACTAAAGTGTGTTATTTTATTTCAGATTTTGTCTTTCACACCTCTAAAACAATGTGCTACATGAACCTTCATTTTCCAGCATAGTTTGCATAAAGGCTTTCAGTCTTGAATATGTTTTGTATAGTGACTGCTTTAGTGCTTTGATCATACTTTTTAAAAATTTCTTTATATTTCAGTAGTCTAGTTATGATTCTCTAGAAATAGAGTAGTTTGTTTTTCATGTGTATATCACATTTCGGCATGCCAGTTCATTAGTAATCTGATTTTCTTCATTTCCCTTTAAAAAAGGAATCTGCATGGGATCCCTGAAGCATGTGAATCAGTACTTGCCAACATTCATGCCAAAGAATGCCAAACTTCTCTTTATTTCAGACCTAAATAATTTTAAACAATATCTGGGATTGAAAGCACTGTATAACATAGCTTCATTTTATTAATTTCTTATTTTGTTTTGTTTTGGGTTTACCTTATGTTTGAATCTTTAGTTTCATCTCCCAGAACTTTGCTTTCTCTGGCATCTGACTTTGCTGGTTGAAATGTATTTACAGGAAAAATAATACTGAAGTTTTTAGAAAACATTTAGCCAGTTAATGGTCTGAGATGAGAATGACAAATAACTCACAATAAAGCTAACATCCCCACTGTACCTGGAATATAGCTGCTTCAGTTCTTGCATTTTTATGTGTTTATGACATATAAGTCATAGAACTAAAGCAAAAATGTCCTTTTAATATTACATGCTGCTAAAAAAAAAAAAAACAAAAAAAAACACAAAACAGCAAGTTTATGTGTGTTTTCCTTGGTAACTCTTTGCTCATTTGATTTGAGATGTTGGCAATTAGTTAATGTGATCCAGTGAGAATTACATTTATTTGGAAGGCAAAGTGCAAGTCCTTTTTTGTATGTTCTCATCAGGCCCAAGCACAACATGCCAAGAGGATTCATGTGCAAACCAAGGAGTGTGCTTGCAGCAGTGGGATGGATTCAGCTGTGATTGTAGCATGACCTCCTTTAGCGGACCATTATGCAATGACCGTAAGTACACTAAAATGTGCTGATCTGAAAGCTCTAGAGCTCCAAGGCAATATTTGAAGCAAGCGTCTTTAGCTTTATATTATCTTAATATACGATATTTAAATGGACTGGCAAACCTTGTGAAAATCTGTAAGGCTTCTGTGAAGAACATAGCTAAAATATACAGTTTAAATTTTGGACAATGTGCTGTATGGAACATTGACAGAATTTGGTTTTATTATACTTGATTGTATGTCTAATATACTGACGATTACCTGTTTGAAATAAGCCCTTTCTTGCATAAACATTACAAATATATTTTCTTTTCTGACTGAAAAAAAACACCAAACCTTTTACATTTTATTATCTTAAGCTATATTGCAATTTTCTTGCATTATATCATGAGGGCTATAATTACTGTGAAACAGTTGACAAGGCTTATTATCTCCCTTTGTTGATTTCTTTAGGTGACACACTAAGCATTCCAATAATAAAAGCATGCCGAGTATTTTAGTTCTTTTAAATTTCATCTCAATAAAACTACATAATGTACACCAACCATCTGGTCTTTCAGGAAAAGCTTAAATGTGTCATAAATAAGGTCCTGATTCACCAATGTCATAATCTAGTTTTATTCCAATCCAGTTTTATTGATCAAAATAGAATTATGCAGAACTGAAAGTGAAGCAGTAATGCAAGAGCCATGATGGTCCACGGTAACTAGTTAAAGAAAAGTAACGATTTTTCTTTTTAACTCAAGACATTTGAAATATCCTCATGCTACGTGTTTTTGTATCCATATGAAAAGGGAATTTCTTTAAGTGTAGGCATTTTTATTTTCATTTGTATACATGTCTCTGAATAAATGCCTGATGGTAGGAAGTGTTTGTATGACTATCTATTCAAGCATTTTGGATTTTTGTGTCTTGTTCTGATTCTCCAGTCTCCAGCAAGGTGCATCTTTGTGGTCAAACTCTTAAATAAGAAAGTAGCTAACGTCTCATGAGATTTTGGCTCAAATTATATCCAATCAAATGCTAAAAAATTAGTTACATGCAAAAGCTGAAAAAAAATGATTCTCATGCAAGTTCCACTTTTCTACTCTTGACCACTTTTTAAAAACTATGGGAAAGACTTATGTCAGTCTGTTTCTTTACAATTGTCATGGTAGAGATGAAATGTGATATGAAAAAGCTTTAGAAAATTTGAACAAAGCTTTGTGTTTATTGGGTTTGCACTTCCAATAATATAATTAGTTATACTTCTAAGCATGTATTTATAAAGATTCTAGCTCCCTATCTAATACAGTAGAAAAATTTTCTTTTTTTTTTTAATGTCATTATTTCTGTTCTTCTGTGACCTCTGATTTCTTCCAAAAGTATCTAAAAGCTATGAATAAGAAATTCTATATTTCACATCTAGCAACGCAAAAACTCTGTTTATAAGTTTGTCTTAATAGTAACTGATGTCTGAACCCGGAATATTCTGTGAATTATTTTTTCAAGAAATTTAAGAACTTACGTAAGAAAGATATTCACCTGTCAGTGAAGGCTCATTCATACAGTAATGTGGATGACGCTGTACACTATCAGATAACTTTCAGTATACTATTTTTGATGCTGTTGAGGAGTATCTTTAGTACATGGCTGCAAAAAATGCTTACTTTTTCTCCCAGATAAGTAATTTTGTAATGTTCTTTCACAAACATGAAATGTAAATTTATCCTAGATATGGATGCTTTGTGATCGAATGCAGAGTCTGGTAACTATAATTCATCTATTTTCTGCTTTATCTTGGCTCCTTAGATTAGTTTACATTCCAAAAGTCTACCAAGCAAATGTAACGAGAGATATTTTTTTTTTGTCACAATACGTATATATGTATATATACATACTATAATATATATATACATATATATATACAGGGAGGAAAAGGAAGAAAAATTATGTTGTTGTAATCTCAGTGTCTCAAAGTCATCTGTATGTTCCTAGACTTCTCTCTGCTTTGTTTGGGAAGAGTACAATGGAAAGAGAAATGATGAAGTGTTACTACGGTTTTTAGTAGCTTGCATAGGCTAGAAAACACAGGCTAAAGTTTTGCAGCAGTGAAGTAAGCCCAATTCCTTTTGCATCAAGTGAGATGTTTTCAGTGACAGCTCTGGAATAGTACCTGCTTGCTGCTGAAAAACACAGCCCCTTGTGAGCAACCGAAGGATGTTCCTTAGCAGTGACACAATTCCGTCGCCAATCACACATGGAGCAACGTTAATTGACAGACACTGAAACCTAGCCCAGTATTGTTACAGCAATACAGTATTCTTGCATAGACAGACTGCCTTTACATTTGAATGAACCAATTTATATTTTTAGTGTTATGTAAAACAGAGTATTAGTGACACATCAAAATTTCATAGCTGGTGATTTTGTTTTAACAAAAGCAAAAATTGACCATTTGAAAATAAGCGTCACATGTCATGTAATTGGCTTATGGAGATTTGCATCCTCCTGTATTGAGTGTCCATGTCCAGATGTCGGCAGCAGGGGAGTTACAGGGGACTCTATCAGAAAAGGTTGGGGCTGCCCCACACTAGACATGGCTGGTTCCAGCCACTTCCAACAGAGTCACCACCAGGCACAGCCCAGCACCTCAGCCACGCTGTGGCACCTCTGGGAAAACATAGTTAGAAAGGGCAAAAACAGTGGACAGGAGGAAAGAATGAAAAGAGAAACAGCAGAGGCAACACCACCATCAGATAAGGGGGAATGAGTAAGCATTTGGGTGGGAGTTTGGTCTTTAGCCAGGGTTAACCCACCATGCTTCCCCGTTATTTTGTTCCACCAGTTCTTAGTGAATGTATTTGAGTAGAAACTTCAGAGTGATAGAATGGCTGAAGGAAAAGAGAACCTGTGAAGACAGTATAGTCTAGCCCTTCTGCACAGAGCCTGGTCACCTAGAGCAGGTTGTTCAGGACTGTGTCCATCTGGATTTTTAGTATCTCCAAGGACGCATCTTCACAACTTCTCTGGACAACCTGTGCCAGTGCTCAGGCACCCACACAGTAGAAAACTGTTTCTTATATCTAGAATGAGATTTCATGTATTTTGGTTTGTGACCCTTGCCTCTTGTCCTGTCATTTTCACTGTCAAAGAGAACAGCCTGGCTCTGTCTTCTTTACTACCACCCATCAGGTATCTATAAATCACAGAATCATGGAATATCCTGAGTTGGAAGGGACCCACAAGGATCATCGAGTCCAACTCCTGGCTTCACACAGGGCTACGTAAAAATTAAACCATATGTCTGAGAGCACTTTCCAAACACTTCTTGAACTCTAGCAGACTTGGTGCCCTGGGGAACCTGTTTCAACCAACCTCTTGGTGAAGAATCTTTTCCTAATATCCAGTCTGAACCTCCCCTGACACAGCTTCATGCCATTCCTTCAGGTCCTATAGCTGTCACTAGAGAGAAGAGATCAGCACCTGCCCCTCCGCTCTCCTCATGTGGAAGCTATAGACCATGATGAGTTCTCCTCTCAGTCTCCTCTGATATCAACAAAGCAAGTGACCTCAGCTGTTCCTCATACATCTTCCCCTCCGAACCTTTCACAATCTTTTTTTTTTTCCCTCCTTTGGACACTCTGTAATACTTTTATATCCTTATGTCATGGTGCCCAGAACTGCACACAGTACTCGAGGTGAGGCTGCACCAGCACAAAGCAGAGTGGGACAATCACTTCCCTCTACCAGCTAGCAATGCTTTGCTTGATGCACCCCAAGATATGGTTGGCCCTTTTGTCTGCCAGGGCACGCTGCTGGCTCATATTCAACTTGCTGTCAACCAGAACCACCACCCTTTCCATGGGGCTGCTTTCCAGCCTTTCATCCCCTGCTCTGTAGATATACTCATGATTGCCCTGCTCCAGGTGCAGAATTCGGTACTTGGCTCTTGTTAAATTTCACGTGGTTGGTGAAGGTCCAGCCCTCTATTTTGTAAGTATCCCTGTGCAAGGCCTCTCTACCCATGACGGAGTCAACAGCGCCTCTTAAATTAGTATCATCTGCAAAATTACTTAGTATTCATTCAAGGCCTGCATCCAGATCCTTTGTAAAAACATTGAAGAGAACTGGCCCTAAAATGGAGTCCTAGGGAACCCCACTAGTGACTGAACACAAGCCTGATATAACCCCATTTATTATAACTATTTGGGCTTTACCAATCAGCTGATTGATCACCCATCCTATTATGTATTTGTCTAGCTGTATGCTGGACATTTTGTCCAAAAGGATACTGTGAGAAACAGTATTGAAAACTTTGCTGAGATCCGAAAAGATTACATCAGCTGGCTTCCCTTGGTCAGCTAGATGGGTAATCTCAACATGAAGGGAAATTAAGTTAGTTAAACAGGACTTTTCCTTCATGAACCCATGGTTCTCTGTGAATTGTGACTGAACTGTCTTCCAAGTGTTTTTGCAATAACTCCCAGAATAATCTTTTCCATAAATTTGCCAGGCACTGAAGAGAGACTGATAGCCCTGTAATTACCAGAGTCTTCTTTCTTGCCCTTCTTGAAAACTGGGACAACATTTATGATCATACAGAAACCTGGGACCTCTTTGTATTCCCAAGACTGTTGAAAAATAATTAAGAGAGATCTTGCAATGACATCAGCCATCCCAGCACCCTTGGATGAATCCTCCATAGACCTATGTGCAATCAATCCACAGACCTGTGTGCATCCAGCTTGCGCTACAATTCATGTCCAACCTCACAGTTAGCTGGGAGTTGATTGTTTCTACAGTTACCTTCCTGCTACTCAGGGCTGTGATCCTCCCAGGACACATCATTGGTGTTAAAGACAGGTAAAGAAGGCATTAAATGTCTGTGCTTTGTCTATTTGTGAGGTGACCATCCTCATCAAGTAACAGACCCATGTTATCTCAATGTTATCTCTGTTGCCTTGTCCACACTGCTTATCCCTCCTGAAAACGTTCTTCCTCATCCATCCCAGGAGGCTGTTGACCTTCTTTGCTGCAAGGGAACCTTGCTGACTCGTGTTCAACTTGGTATCCACTAGAACACACAGATCCTTTCCTGCAAGGACTTAGCATTTTTGGTTGTTTCATGAGTTTCCTTTAGCTCACCTCTCCAGCCTGTTAGTGTCCCTCTGAATGGAAGCACAGGCACCTGGTCTAGCAGCCACTCCTCCCAGTTTTTCATTGTCTTCAATTTGCATAAACATGCATAAATTTACTTCCTGAGGTCAGCTAAGACTTTCAGCATGTTTCCTAGAGTAACTGCAGTGCACAAAGATTTGACATGCATATCATTCCTGGGCTTCACAATGTAAGTGTTTCATGTGTATTGTTCTCATCTTTCTTTTTAAAGTTTGGAGGAAATAATGAAAGAAATGATTTCTTGAAAATTGTTATAATATATTCTATTGATATAGAGTGTAAGAAGTATCTTTAATCTTTTCTACAACAGCAAATTATTGTTCCTCTACTGCTCACTGTGTTATTCTAAGTGAAAATGTGCCGAGTTTAAAATTAAGACTTCTTAAAAGTTCACTCAAAATAAGCAGCCAGTGAACCAGGTTGGTTTTTTTTCCCAATCCAAGAGTGTTGTCTGTGTGTCAGCTAGAGAGGAGGAGAAGTTTATGGAATTTACTCCTACAGAAAATGACCTGGGCCAGCAAGGGTAAGATCATAGCTTTACAGCTGTATTTGGGAACACGTAGTTTAATCCAGAAAAGTTTCTTTTGGTTTTAAATCTCAGTACCTCACTACAGTGAATACAGAGTGCCTGTAGACTGTAAGCCTCTGTGGTGACACAGGTAGAAATATTCTATGTGATGTCACTTTCTAAGTAATGAAAGACAGACAAGGCAGGGTAAGTTTTGCTCCCAAGAAGCCATGTTGATTATCATTTTCTCTTTTGATTTGATATGACACTTAAAGATTCGAAGCAACAGTGTTCTTTAGATGTGATAGACAGAGGTGTTGTAAGTGCAAAGGAGTCCAGTAGCAGATCTTCTTACAAAATAGCATTATGTAGAAAACTGTACTAAAAGGAAAATTAATGACTGTTCTTACAAATGGATGCCTGCATGCAACTCCTCTGAGAAAGTACATCACAAATGTTGTAAATATTTTTAACAGCAGGTTATTAGATGAGAGCTGTCCTCCCAGAGTATTCAGCTTTTTCATAAGAGTGGGGTTGAATATGATTCTGGCAAAACAAAACAAATCTATAAGAGATTGTCTGCTGTCTCCAAGTTTACATGTGTTTTTTACTCACACAGTCTTTACATATAACCATATTAGTGAATGTAATGCCATGTTTGTGGACACAAATACTGCTATTATGGCATGGAAAATAGCAGACATAATAACATTGTCACATTACATTACTATAGAAATGTTCTGTGCCAAATTACAGGGCAATGTCAACACTGTCTGTTACCATAAGGGAATAATGTATTGGTGTTGTATTTGTGATGGTATAGCTAACACTGTGTCAACACTTCCATTAAAATCTATTTCTAAAGAGTTAGAACTTCACCATGAAGCCTCTTCTGACTAGGAATTTGACATTTTCAACCACTGTGAGTAATGAAACTTTAAAAAACAAACAAACAAACAAAAAAGTCTTATTTTATTTTGACTTTTCTTTTGCCATGAAAAATCAAAAGCCCTCGTTTAAATGGCAAGCTGTGTTGAAATTACAGTAATTACAGTTTAATATAAAGCTTTTTTTTTTTTTAAATTTTGGTTGCATTATAGAGATACTGCTTTTCAGCTAAGATATATCTGTAACAATGGTTAGATTTTATTGCAAACGTGTGGGCAAGGAATTTGAAGAAGACCTACTAGGACAAGATGATATCTATTAGCTAAAGTTGTATAAAAGCATATTTGCTAAGAGGCTGGCCAACCTGATAATAAGAGAACCAGGCCTGTAAATAGTGTGAAATAGAGAAGACAACCCACAATAAAGTGAGGAAGTAGTAGACTGGGTTGACAAGCAAAAGGGGAGTTCCTGAGAGGAGGGAGTGAGTCAAAAAGCAGGAATACAAGCTTTGGACTTAAAGAGAACAGATTCCAGGCCAGGGTCTGCTTGGAGGAATTCCATGGGTTCCATGTTATTCAGGGATCGCTTCCTTCAAGCTCAGGAGCAATTAACCTTGATGCACAGGAAATTAAGCAAATGTGGCAGAAGACAGGAGGAGCTCCTGACAAAACTCAGACATTAAAAGGCAGCGTGCAAGAGGTACATGCAGGGCCAGGTGGCACAGGAAGAATATGTTAACATTGCCTATGTATGCAGGGATGGGGCTAGGAAAACCAAAGCCTTGTCTGGCAAGGGATATTGAGGGCAGCAGGAAGATCTCCTGTCAGCAGTGAAAGAAAGTGCAGGAAAATGTAGGCGTACCACTGGATAAAGTGAAGGGACCTCATGGCAAGTAATGCATAAGAGACTGAGTTACTCAGTGCCTTCTTTGCCTTGGTCTTTACTGCTAAGACTGGCCATTTAGCACTTTCAGCAGTCCCAGTTATCTGAGAACAGACAAAGTCTGGAGCAAGGAAGACTTACCTGGGTGGAGAAAGATCAGGTCAGGGAATATTTAAACCAAGTGGACATGCACAAGCGTATGGCACCAGATGGGACACATCCATGTGTGCCACTGGTCATTATGAATTTGCTCTAGATTCTTTGAAAGGTCATGGCTACTGGGGGCTGTTCCAGAGAACTGGAATAAAAGGAAACATTTTCCCTGTCTTCAAGAAGGAGAAAACTACGGACTGATAAGGCTAACCTCACTCCCTGAAAATGTGATAGAGAAAATCCATCTAGAAGCTATTTCCAAACATACTAGGGGCAAGAAGGCAAGTAGGAGTAGTCAGCATAGACTTACAAAGGATAAATCATGTATGATTGTATGACAGTGGATTCATTATTTAAATATTTGTCATTTTCTTGCTAAGCAGGCAATCTTTTTTTCTGATTTGAAAGCATGATGAGCATTCAAAATTGGGATTGAAGCAGGTATCTTTCCAGAAAATCAAATAGTAATTATCTCAGATTGAGCACACCAAACAGTAGATACTCTTGGCTGTTATCGAGAATAGACCAAGAACTTCCTTGTCACAGGACATTATAAAAAAAAAAAAATAGTTAAAAGTTTGAGAGAGTTTTGGATGTTAGAGTATCTGGTGTTATTACAAATTCCAGAAGGGATTGAATAATTCTCTTTTCTATGCAGTGCTTGGAGAGTGCATTAATTAATATTGAGGTTATAATTTGAACTACAAAAAACAAATAAACAAAAAGCAACTAAATATTGAGTCAGCAATTTAACTTTTGCAATAAATGAGCAGTTTTATAAGCACCAATCTTGCCTGCAGAACTCTGATCCGAACAGGTGCATTTTTGCACTGAATGAGGCAAGAGTCTTATACTATGTGAACATGCAACTAGCAATTATGTCCGTATCCAAGGAGGGGTAGCTTAATATTTCACACAGAAATGTACAGGTGGCTTTCCTTAGGTTTGCAGTACTTTATGCTTGAAATTTAGCATCATTTGTATATATATACTCACACACACTAAAAAAGAATATTTATTATTTTCTCTTAGCCATGCAGCTAACTTTTTACAGTTTTCTGATCATATGGTGTTGACATTGGATAGTCATTCTCCTCTCACAATGTCTTTCTTCTTCTGAATTGCAAATCTTAGGGTGATATTCACATAATGCCTTTTACATATCACTCTGGTGCTACCCAAATGATGGATTTAAATACTTTTGCCACATATATTTCTTTCACATTTATTAATTGACTTGGCTATTCGGGATATTGCATCTTTTGGACCTTTTAACACCTAGATTGTAGGGTCATTCTTAATGCCACTTTTATGAGAAGGATATGCACAAAATTAAGAAGTTTAATTAAACCAGTGACCAAAACCTAAACTAACCACATGAGCCACTTAATAGTACTTTCCAAAATAATAATTTTCTGGCGAAGTCTTTGCAGTTGCTAGCTAGTAATAAACATATAACCTGTTATTAAGAAAAGGGATAGAGAATTCCTGTGAGTACTTTACAACACATTTGATTTCCATTTCCTGGAGCTGAGAATTAAAAATATGTACCTCATAACATACCAGTCTAAATACTTCATATGATTATTTTGCCATGGAGGCTTACAGTACACAGGAGAAATAAAGATAGCTGCACACAAAATTACAATGCAGGGCAAGCTTCTGGAATGATCTGATTGAAGAAATCTCAATTCGTTCAGTTTATCTTATCCAGTCTCTCTCTGTAAGGAATATCTGGATTTTTTGGTGACAAACATCAGTGGCCTAATTTGTAAAAACGTCAAAGGAAGGAGGATTTCACACAAGCTGTCTTGAAAATGCAGAAATGTTGAGGTGTTTAGGAGAATTAGAAAAACTGTTAAAAGAACAATGAAGGCAAGAAGTGTTACCTGGGAACCATGGCTGTGGAACAAGATTTTTAATATATGTCCAGTCTATCAATTATGTAAGTTAACAGGCATGCTTTTCTTGACAGTCTGAAAACAAGCTTTAGAATTTTTGTTTCTATAAAAATTCTGGAGTAGTCAAATGACCTATCCATACCTAAAAGAGTTAAGAAATTTCCAGATTCCTTAAAATAAATAAATTAATTAATTAAAAGAAAAGTGTGAGAAAAAAGATTGTTTGATAGTGATTGTTGAAACTCATATATATGAGAATATTTCTAACAAACAGTAAAAAGGAAAGCTTCAAGTGGGATAACATGGTACAGAGGAAACCAAAGTGAAACTCAAGGTAGCCAGAATACATTTTTGTAGCTGTGCTTGTAGCTCAGATAGAAGCAATTATGCAACTTTTCTGGCCTACTCAGAGGTATTTTCTATTTCACAATATTAAAAATGGAACATAGTGTCAGAAAATTGCAAACTTCTCTTTGCCTCTGGAGGAATCAAGGGAGTAATTAAATTGAATTTTGGTATGTCAATAATATCTTTCTCTTATTAATGGAGTAATAATTTTGTAAATCAAGTCGTAGAAGTGTTTCCAGTGTCATAAAGGTGAAAATAATTAAGGGGTAATTAAATATATTCTCATGGAATGAAAATTGTTCTGCTGGGTATTGTTAGATTCCTTTCTCTTGAACTTTCAATTATTACAATTTAATAGCATGCTATGTACAATCCAGTCTGAAATTTGGAATCTGTTGCAAAAGCTGTTCACATTATAGCCATTCACATTATAGCATAGTGGATAAATATTGTCACTGTTCTTTCTCATAGATTTCTCTGAAAAAAAGATACTAATACAGTCTTGCAAACTGCAACATTCCAACAGTATCATGTATTAATATCAATTTTAGGTAACCAGTAAGTTTCTGAGCAAGATTAGTCATTATACATGGCACAACTGCAGTAGAAGTTTTACCTCCATAATAGTGCCAGTCATTCCTCTCTGACAAGCCCCCCAGAAAAAGAGCAATGAGCAAGTGCTATTTTTTTTTAATTTTTATTTTATTTTTAATAAATGAGAGCTGCAAGGATCACAAATGGTAGGAATGAAGAAAAAGCTTTCCCAAGCTGTCTCTTGTATAACCCATAGTATGAGAAGACCTCAAAGTACATACGGGGAGTTTGGTAAAATATATCTATTTTATGCGTAAGATATTTAAGTACAATAGCACAATGATGGGTGACACTTCAGAAAGGCAAAATTATTCAGTCTTTTCTGAAGTCTGTACAACTGGACTCAGGTTACTAAGGAAACCTGATCTTCCCCAGCATGTATTCTTGCTTGACAGATAGATAGGTAGGTTAGATTCGAAGTAACAACATACATATAAGGAAATCCTATACTCATTTAAAAAAAAAAAAAAAAAAAAAAAGTTCTTTGGAGTCTTCTTTGTTTTCATTTTTGTCAGGTACTGTAGAAAACAAAGGCAAAGAAAATACTTTTTAATAAAAAGTTACAAAAATTACCTGAATCTTATTGGGTAAAGGTGTTCTGGAGTCCAAATTAATGATCTGTGCAATTCCTCAGCAGCAGAGAATGGAAACATGTACTTGCTTAATGCAGGGCAAAAAGAAAGATAATTCAGACATTTTTGTAGTTTTCATGCTTTTATTCTCTTCCCATGCGACAGAATGGATATTGTACCTGTTTTTGATCACTTATTACTGATGATTAGATGGAGCTGGCAGGCCAATCTGAATGAAATTTCAATATTCTTGCTAGCACATACATCCATAAACATGCTTATTCTCTCTTAATATCACACGTGATGTTTAAGATCCTTCAACGTCTCATTTTGACTGAAGCTTATGAATCTTGTACGCTGGTGTTTGTTTGAAAGTCTTTGTAGCAATGTTCTACTTAGGTATTTCACGAAATTTTGAAAGAAGGAAGAAGGTTTAATAGTAGCTATGAAAAATAGTGTTGGAAGCATCACATTTATGGGTAAAGGAATTTTACCACATTTTAGTCTCTGCTTGATTAATGAAGCCATCCAAAATACAGTCCCAGCCTGAGGAAAACTGTTCCATATTGAAAGTGGTCAATAGTCAGCTTTGGTTCTGACAAGCTGGATTTGAAGAAAATATGGTGAAGAACATCTAACGTTCAGGAAGCTGGTGCCCACAAAGACGATTTAAAGACCGTATTAAGGAAGTTTGTTCATTTGTTGCTAATTCTGGAGGAGTGTTCATGCAGCTAAGCTTTATGCTGTCACTCCATGTAATGAAGCCATACTTCCAATTGAAAACAGACATGCAAAGAAGCACTTAATTTCACTGTAAGCATCCACACACTAAAAAGCAGTTAAAATACATGACATGCAGTATTCAATGTCAAAAAGCATTAATATTTACAGATACCACTTGCAAATCATCATAAGCTCTGAGTCTGTTGTACTGTATAAGGAAGTCTTGTCTGTAGTGTGTGGTGTTCTAAAATTCTCTGCCTTTTAAACAGTGAAAATCTTCAGAAAATATCTGGCAAAATCAGTGGGCTGATGCTTAGATTATATAAAATATTTTACAGTGAGGCCAGGGTACCTTGAATTTGGGAACTTAATACCACTCAGAAGTATTAGCTGTGGAGGACCACTACCTCTTTTCCAGATATCCTAAAAGTAGGAGATGATGTTGCTCAGTCCCTCTAAAAAGCAGGTTTTTGATCACTTGTATAATACAAACGTTGCAGTGTGCTGGGTATGAAAGGTATGCATATGCTTTCTAAAATAGGACAAGAACAGATGCTTGCTACCAGCAAACTGGAATTTACTTAAAATTCCAATCTCAAATCATGAGTTCAGTGAGCAATTTCAATATGTTGAAATCCAAAGTGACCACATGTGGTCATAAAAAGCATTTTCCCCGTCCCCCCACTGTTAAACAGAAATATGTGTTCGAGTTTTTGAAACAGATTGAAATACTTCCTTCTCTGTGTTTTTGCCTCTTTTAATCCTATCTTCTGGATCTTAGCCTGGTCTTAGGTTGATTACTTTTATAGATTTTCTTCTGGTCCAGTGGTAATTATAGGTTGGCTTTCCTGCCTGGTCAAAAAATTCATCGGAAAGTTGATTTTAATCACTGATTTTGTAAGTGGCAGATGGTCATATCTTTGCTCATGTTAGTTTGTTTGCTTTAAATACCGTGTTACTTGGTGCTTACTGAAAGTACCCTTTTCTTTTAATTTCGTGAACTTCAATTGTAGCTGCTGTCACATATCTAAACAGGCTTATGGCCAGCTCATGTGCCTGGTTTTGACTTTGGGCCAGAAGTCTCCTGCAGAGAATCAGAAAGACCACAATGTTTTGTCACATCACAAGAAGCTGAAGGGCCTCTTCTGTCTTTTTCTGTTCCCTGTGTTGTAGAATTATCCTTGTAATTAAAGTTCCCTGCCCTCTTTCTCCTTCAAGTAATTGAATGTCACTCTCCTGGCCCATAAGTCAATTTTAGGATTGTCTTATTTCTGTGTATTAAACAGAAAAGGCTTTCATATGTGCAGTGAATCTAGTACATTTGGAACACAGTGGACATATATGGGATATGCACAGCATATAAACAACAGTTACTCAGAATTTTTGAAAAACATCAGAACCCCTGCACAAATATCCTGACATTTTGCATGAGCAGCAAACTAGACACATTTTAAACAAGTCAGATTTACTATGCATGAAGAAAGCCACGTGTATAGCTATTACACAGAGGTTTCTAGGCTGCTCAGAAGGGTCCATCTCAGCACACATCTGCTAAAGATCCAATATGCATATAAGTAAAGGACAAGTTTGGGATTCAGAATCTCAAAATCAAACAAAAAAAAATTGTTCAGGAGGCCACTTACTTCTTACTTAGATCTGTTTGGTAATCTTCTCCCATGTTTTCTTTGGCCAAGTTCTGTCATAACCTTGAGTTCCATTCTTTCCTGTTTTATTCAGTCTTTCTTCTTATTATTTTATTTTGTCTGCTACAAGAATGGGGACATTTTAATAGCCTTCGTTCAGTAATCCCTGAGGGGAAGTCTTTGTGGCAGAAAAATATTCAAAATCATAGTATCTCTGTAATTGAAAGCACAACCAGGAATAAACAAAAAATGTTTCCAAATTGGCTGGACAAGTAGTGGAGTGTCAGATCAAGTTCAAATACTTTCAGAACAGAGTGGATTTTACTTTTGTATAACAAAGGCCTGAAAATGACTAAAAATCACAATTCTGGGAAGATTTTACTGAACAAACATAATCTTATTTCCCCCAGAAATTCTACCCTAAAGCTTTTATCTTTCTAGCCTCTACTTGCTACCAATGTGTATTACTACTGATATTTAATCTGAACAACTTAATGCAGCTTTACTGGGATGACAGCCAACTTCAAAGAAAGCATTCCATCTCTAACCCCAACAAATACACAGGGACAAGAGATGATACTTTCACTGAAGATTAACCTTTTCCTGTGGATGATACAGTATGACAAAAAACAGGGAAAAGCTTGTGGGTACTAGTTAATAAGCCTATAATAGAAATGCACTGCATTGTAGTTTCAGATATCTAGAAAAGGTATTTTTCATAATTTCACTATTTCTGTACCAGGCTGGTTTTTTTTGTTGTTGTTTTTTTGTTTGTTTTTTGAACCTGTTGACCAAAAGATAGATAAGTCTTCTAAGGAATTCCTCCAGCTTGCTTCTTAGTCCCACTCTCTAGAAATTTCAGAATGAAGAAACGAATAAATTATGTAATATTTACAAAGCTATAAAAATTATTGCTGAATTAGTTTTTTGGAAAATGTCAGGTTCGAAAGTCAAAATTGAAGGGTCTTCTCTGCATTTAGAGCAGGAACAGCATCCCGAGTCGCAAAATAAAATTCTCACAACACCCTGCTAATGTACATAGAAACTCTCCAAAAATAGGAATGTTGTTCCTTTTTTCAAAATTTCCTTAAACTGCTGATGGCAGACATTTTCCGGGCTACATGTCCTTGCTTCACCCTCTGTAGGCCTCCTTTTTCTGCTTGTGTTTGGCCTGGAGCTCCTTGTTCATCTATGCAGGTCTCCTGGTATCTTTGTCTGAGTTCTCCTTTGTTTGGGTGCATCTCTCTTGAGCTTGGAGGAGGGTATCCTTGATATTAACCAACTTTCTTGGGCCTCTCTTGGGCCCCCAGGGCTTTGTCCTATGGTATTCTACCAAGCAGATCCCTGAGGAGGCCAAAGTCTGCTCTCCCAAAGTCCAGAGTAGCGAGCTTGCTGTGCTCCCTCCTCGCTGCCCTCAGGATCCTAAACTGCACTATTTCTTGGTCACCAGGTATGTAATAAGTTACCAGTGTTGGTGGAATTGTATGTTATATAGTTTTTAAAACTTGAAAGTGTAGGAAAGAAAGCATACAAGAATGTAGAAGGCAATAGGCAATGATGACCTTGCATATGTGTTTTGGGCATTCTTCCGGGCAATACCAGTTAGTTTGGAGTAGAGTTCTAAGTGATTTTAACTTGTAAACCAGGGGGCCTACCAATTTGTAATCACAGAAGGCGTTGGGAAGAAGCTGCATAGGATATCTGCACACAGCCACGTTCACTTTAATATATATATATATATATATATGTATATATTTGTGCATCACTCTATTAAATTATAATGGCATTTTAAAAGAAAAAAAAAAACACATAGGGAATGGGAAATTTAATCAAGGACCAATAACAAAACTTCGGAAAATTCTTCTCTGTCATACCTATATACTAGTAATCCCTTTTCATATTAAGATGTCTTCTAAAATTCTCAATTGAGTCTGGTCTTTTGACAGTCTTAACATTTTTTATTTTTACTTTTTTTCTGCTTCTTTATGGATGGAAACTGCTGAAAAAAAATATAAATCCAATGATGAAGTTTTATGTGAGTTTTCACATTGCAGATGTTCTTTTTTCTAAGCAGTTACATGTAAATGCAGACATTTCATTAGATGGATTCGTCTAGCTGGGAAAAGTCTTCATCTTTCTGGGCAAGTAGAAATGAGAGAGGAAGTACAGAAGAAAGCTCAGGGGTCACTGAAGGCCTTTCATATTTAACCTTCATTTACTTTTTCATCTTATAATTCTTTATTGTTCTGTAGAAGTATATGGTTTAGTTCTTCAAGTTGAGAAGTGATATCAATCCTTTAATAATGACCTTTGTTGTATACTGTCAATAAATAAAGGGGAATCATGGTAATCCACTCCACTGTGTTATTACAAGTCATTGCACATTGCTCATTCTTTTTAGTGTAAATCTCATTATAGTAATAAAATTATTGAAGTTAAGAAAAAAAAAAGCATTTCTGAATTTTGCAGAAAGTATCATAAAATTGTTAGGTATCAGATAACACTCTGTCATAGATAGTAATAAAAACAGTTAATAATCATGAGGAACACACATTCTTGACTAGGCTGTCTCTGTTTTGCCAAGGCTCAGCTTTTTAATATATAAATTATTTAACCTACATTTGTCTTTAGAATATAATTTTTTCATTATGTTCAGTTTAAATCAGTTTAAAAAATGAAATTATTCACAATAATATTTGTTTCCTTTGCCATCTGTGCTGTAAAACTTCTATTTATTAGTACTCTTGTTACATTTAGATATAATATGATTTATCTCTTCCCTTAGTAAACATTTGGATAGTAATTCTCTGCAGTTATTTATGACTGGACTTGGGGCTGTTTTCAAGCAGTTCAAGACCTTTATTTTTTTCTTATTGGAGTGGCATAAAAAGGCCTTAGGTCAAAATCCAATGTATTTACAGAGAGACAGTGTAATTACCTTACAAAGACAGAATGTAATGGTGCTTTTGGGACGGGAAGTCTCCTCTATGTCCCCAGCCCCCAGGTTAACAAGATAAATGAAGAAGAACATGGAAACAAAAAAGGAGATCAAAAGTTTTCTTCTGGCTCTGCCTATATTGACCTGGATAATTGTCAGGATTCTCAGATATACTTTGGTTGTGATGTGTCCCCCACTCACTGTCCACAATGGCTTTTCTGCCAGCATAGGTAGGATCAGTTTGGGATTCATTCCTATGGGATAAGTGGAAGACATAAAATATTGCAGTATTATATTGAGAAAGTGAGTCTATCCAGACTATTGTGTTACCCAACAAATTGAAGAGTATAACTTTTCAAGGAAAGTCTGTCAAACCTTAGAGGATATGTCAGCATTAGCATAACAATGAACAATTGTGTCCACTCCAAACTAGTAGCAATATTTCATATCTCTTTCTGAAAAACATCCAATATACTATGACATCTGGGACCTGAGTTTGTAGGTGATAGATACATTACAAAAAGATGATGCTAGCAAAGTATATTATTCAACTCCAGTGTCTACTTTTATGTGCACATTTTTTTCTGAAGGGTTCTATGGCATCCCAAATGAATATGTTTCTGTAGCATGCTGCCCATTCATATTAACGTTTAGGACAGACATTAATGACTTTATTTATAAGAACATGTGTCAATTCTGCAGACACTGAAATAAGCATGCAGTGATGTTGTGGCTATCATGATCATCTCTAAAAGTTGTTTCACTTCAGTGCTGATATTTGCCCTGTGTTTATGCTGTGGAATGTCAATTGCAACAATCAGACTGGAAGCAATTTCTTTGATGTTTTTAAAAGTAGGAAATAATTTTTCACCTATCTGAATGCCAGTTTGCTGAGACTAAATTAAAATGTTCCAGAACTGAGACTGGCAATTATTGCCAATTGTAACTTGAACGGCATGTTTTCGAATCAGTATTCCTAGCAGGGCTTCTTTTCCTTCTTGCAAAATGTAGTTCTTGTTTCACTGTATCAGTTTAAATTGGGGGAGATGAATATAGTGATCAATCATAGGTAGTAAAAAAAAAAAATAAAAAATCCTTCTGATATTAAATTTTCTTCATTTCTATCTTTTTTGTAATATTTCCCAATCTGCTTTTTTCCTTTGGCATATTTCAGTCATCTTCTTTATGGACCAAATTGTACCTTGATTTAAATTAATGATAAAGGTGTCTTAAATTAATTGGGAGCAAGATACAGGCAGCTATCTTTGTAGAGCACTGTGAGTACTATCAACACCTATTGAGACTGAGGCCTTCATTGCTCTGACATGCTTAGTTTCCAGGGTTGAATGCGCAGAGCCTATGCCTGAATATGGATCTGCTGCATAGCTGTATAACCAAGGTATGGCACGGGGCCATTATTAAATTTACTTTATGCCTCTGCGGTTCCTGGTAATGCATTCTCTTCTACTGAGAAGACATTGAAACAAGCTCCTCAGGCAAAATATCCATTAAACCTTTTTCTTTAAAGAAAAAAAATCTTCTGCTAATCTGCTGCAATTTATGTTTGCTTTGTGATTCTGCAGCCAAGCCTGTCAATAAAACTGTGCTAGTCATTAGGAAGTTAGTGGCTGTATGCATTCAGACATCCTACAAATAACGCTCCATAACTAAAACAACATTCTGAAAAGTTTTGGTTTTGTTTTTCTCCTGCATGGTTAGAGTCTCGCAGCATGTTATTTTGCTCTCTTTTCTCTCCTTAAAAATCCTTGAGTATTTTGTCTGATGAAATAACTGTTCTTACAGTGTGCTTTTTTCTTTTATATAGTGTAGTTTAATGACAGAAAATGGATGTCTCACAGATAAAATTACATACTACATGCTACTGTGTCCTGTCTCAAAGATTTAAGCCCTGTAATCTTTTAAAAATTGATCATTAGTCACTTACCTTCCATAATGTTGCTGTTGCCTAAAAATTTGGAAAACAGTTAAATTTAAAAAAAAAAAAAAACAAAAAAAAACAAAAAAAAAACAGAAGAAGAATAAGAGGCAGTAGGTAGCGCTTTGTGAGAAGACCATTAGAAATGAATAGGGAGTGGGTAAAAGTGTATCTTATAAAAGATTTCAAGACCCCAGAAATCCAAGATGGGAAAAGAACTTTTCATCCATTTAAATATATTGGGTCAGTTTTCCATGTTTTGGAGATCTACTTAAGTCTGTGGACCTTAAGGTGTAAACCTTATCACCTCATTAAAAAAAAAAAAAAAAAAAAGCTATAACTCCATTCCAATTTTGAATAAGCAACTTGTGTTCCATTGTATTCTCTCATACTTTAAATCTGTGTATGTTGCTCTTCTGAGAAACTTCTTGTTACAATGTTAATGAAATACTATTTTAATCACCATTTTGGAGTCGGGCATCTCAAGAGTGTGATGGTTTCTATTGATATTTTAGTATTTTTTTTATGAAAATGGATAAATTCCCACATCAGACAACCATGCAAGTACAGGGATGAGAATGTAACTGTCACATCCAGCAAAGTTTGCTCAAGAGCCAGATTTTTTTGGAAGACATGATGAATCAAGTTAATAGCGATAGCTAGCATTTTTTTTCTTTTTTGGCATTTTTGACTGCAAGAATATGCACTACCATGTGCAGTGAACAGTAATACGCTGTTCATATAATTCATATCTTGCTTTTTTTCCCACTTGTTTCTAAGTCCTAGGAAGGATGCTGAGAGTAACTTTTGGTATCTGAGGACAGGAGAACTTACTTTTTTTAACATTGCTTTTAGCTAGTGAAGTCATTGTGAAGAGCCTATCAGAACATGCTCTATTTTACATTATTCTCTTCTGATTTTTTTTTTGTTTTGTCTTTCTGCATCATAATTAGTCCAGACAATACCGTGGTGGATTCACCCATGATCCGCCTCATCCACTCTTCACTACTGGCCAGATAGCAGGTGCTTCTGACGAGAGCTTGGAGTCTGAGTATTTGTGCTACCTATAGGAAATACTGAAAATTAAGAAATGTATTTACATTTATTCCTGGGTTAGTTTTTGTTTCTTAAGCAATGAAGTATCTAAAGAGAGTTATATAAGGGAAGGGTGTATAGTCTTAGTTGTTCTAATTTCATACTGGGTGGTGAGAGCACAGGTGTGTTTTGCAGTATTTATCAAAATAATGAGAGATCTGATTCTTTAATACCTGTTTACAACTTTCAGTAATCATGGTTTTTGTCTTCTAATGTAACAAAAGTTGATGCTTTACTTTAGCTACAGAAGTTCTGGATATTTTAATTAAATGCTGTTTCTGATAAGCATTTTAGTCCACAGTACTTTACATTGAAATTTCATTTCACTTAGAATTCAGTAGATATAATTATCAAGGTACAATTGCAGCCGTAGTAGGCTCTGGTAAGGATGGTGAAATCGCTTAGACTGAAATGATTTGTAAACTTCTATACATCAAGGTGTAGCCTGCCAAGATTTTGCTTTTCCCAAATGTAGATTTCACACCATGGGATTGCATGTGGTTAGATGCTCTCTAATATATGCTTTACTGTCAAATTTATTTTCCCTAGCTTGAGGTATTCCCATGTTAGCTCCAGTTGCTGCCTGTTGTGGACAGCTACATCTGACCATCTACAGCATCTTTTTAAGTAGGGTTGCATTCCTTTTGAAACTTGGTAAATAGCCATTTTTGAGAGACACTTCATGTTTTCCACACAAGACAACTTGCTGAGCTGGCTAAAAAGAACATAACATCATGGTTGGAAGGGACCTTAAAGATCATCTTCTTAAAACTTGATCTTAAAGATCAAATCCTTCTGCCATGAGCAGGGACACCTCCCACTAGACCAGGTTGCTCAAAGGCCCATCCAGCCTGGCCTTGAACACTTCCAGGGATGGGTCATGCACAACTTCCCTGGGCAATCTGTTCCAGTGCCACACCACCCTCACAGTAAAGATTTTCTTCCTTACATCTAATCTAGACCTACCCTCTTTCAGCTTAAAACCATTATTGCTTGTTCTGTCACTACAATTCCTGATAAACATGTTTGTATGTCTCTCTAAAAAATGGATTGGAAACAACCGAAAGACCAAAACAGCAGGATTCTGGGAGAGGAACAAAGAGATGACTATATAGAGAGAGTCCCCACCTGGAGAAAAATAACTTTTGGGGAGATCAAAAGATGCCACTGCTCTCGGTGAGCCTTCTGTAAACTGAAGGAAGAATATAAATTGAGAAGTGCAGACATATCCTCTGATGTGAGGTTACTGATACCAGCCTTTAACCTTTGTAATTTAAGTTTCATGACCTGTGGAGCGCCGTCGTGCTGCATGAAGAATGACTGATTTTCCTTTCTTCTGTCTTTCCCCTCTTCCACTTAGTTTTAAAAAAAAAAGGGGGGAAAAAAAAAAAACAAAACAGCTAGCCAAGAAAAATCCCCACACTCTGCTGCCTTTATTATCAATATCTTTTGGACCTAAGTGTTAAAATTTAAGGTAATAAGTTTGACAACAACTTAGGAAAGAAGGAGAAAGCACCTGTTTTTAAAAAGAGAAGGAGTTTTCCTGTCTGGATGGTTGTTTTTGAGCAGAGACACCAACCAAGTTATTCACCCCGAAAGGTTGTTGCCACAAAAAGAAGCTAACTTTCTTACAGCATGCCACAGAAAAATATGCTACAAATTTTACAAAGGGCAATAAATTAGCTTCCAAAGGGCTTCTGACCATGAAAATGCTGAAATAAGGTGATTTGTTCTTGTGGTGTCCCATAGCACTCCATAGGGACAGCACTTGTTGCACAATTTCTTTTGGTTTCATTACTGCTGTGCTGTTTCAGCTGGGGTTTGGAAGTTGAGGAAACACTTGAATTCACCCATCTGAATGTATTGTTTTAGTAAAAATCTTTTCAGACCTTCTGTGTCTATCCTGCAAAAGACATGAAATAGTCAATAGCTCCTAGGTAGCAGATAAAGAAAAAGACACAATGAATGTGTTTTAGGAGTTGGTATAAAAAATGAGAGGAAAAAGTTCATAGGTACCTCAGGCTTTAACAGTTCCACAAATGGTACTTGTTGTACGGAGAAAATTGAGGCAGCCTGACATGCAGAAAGCTTTATTCATGGGGCCTGTATATGACAACATACATCAATTTCCATGTTACCTTAGGAAAAATCAGGCAGAGACAGAGAAAGGAAAAGTCTAGTGGCCAGCTGGGAAGAGAAGCGATAGTGGTCCCCAGGTGAGCATTTTCTCCTGGGTGTCCTGTCCAGCACAGCAGGGAATAACAATAATGTCAAAAACCAGGGTCATTTTTTCCTCAGTAATATTATAGCTTTCATCAGTACCTGCTCAACCTACTTCTTGGTGGTCTTTGTTTAATGACACATTTGCCGTTTTTAATTTGGTTGAAATTTCCTTAATTAAGGTGTAAGTTTTGCACACTAATTGACTGCTGAGCCTTGTGCACACTTGTTATTTGGTGATATTAATCAGATATTAGAATTATTGTTCGCTTTCTTTGTTGAACTATAGACTCAACAATTTGGAAGATCACAGGAGGATGGGGTAGTGGTAGGAATCAGTGCAGAGCTGGAAACTGAAACTACAAGGCAAGAGGTTGAGACAGATGAAACTGTGAGACATCAAAAAAAAATAAAAATCACTGTCCCAGAGATTATGACAGAAAAATGATTCAAAGTGCAACAGCACAAGGCTGCAAGAATAAGGGTATTTGGGAGACTTAGGTGAAACCACATCCACAGTTATAGCCTCAGGGTGAGCAGGTGGAAGGTTGAAGTGAGAAGGCAGGCTGAAACAGCTAATGTGAGGCCTTCAGCCATACATGAATTAAAGCATTCTGCAGCAAACGGAAAATTCTGTTTCTGAATGTGTACAAAAGCACTTTAATTTTGACAGTACAAAGCAGATAGTCACCTGTTTCGGGCACAAGTACTCCACAGCATGTGCTATAGTAGCATTTAATAACATATAGTAGCATTATAGTAGCAACTGTGTGGTCTCTTTCCCTCTTCTTGCCCCTACACATCTGAGAAGCGATAGATGCAAATTTCTCTCTAAGCAGTCCATATTAGATATGTCCCCAAGTATCTAACTTAAAATATTAGAGAAATCAGCCAATGTTCGTGCACCCTGGAGAAAATGAATACATCCTTCCATTATTTGTGTCTGTCTTAAAACAGTTTGTGTAAAGGTCTGAAGTATAACTCCCAAGATCCACTATATTCATAAGGAATGTTTTTTATGGAAATGAAAAAGTGTAAAACTGAAATTCTTAATCTACTTTTTGTTTCCTTTAGTGGGTATACAAATGGGAAAACAATGGGAATGTGAAAAGATTATCGCTATCATTTAAGTTATTTAAAATCATTCATCACACAAAGAATTTTCCATTTAGAGAAAACATCAATCTGAATGAGGAATTCCTGTAATTAAAGGTGAACATGGCTGTGAGGTGTTTCTCAGTGCGAAAACAATTGTTTTTTTCTACAACAACCTTCCCATGGAAAAAAAAAAAAAAAAAAAAAACACGCCAATCCTACAAACAGGATTATATTTGGAAACTCTTGAGGCATTCCATATTGCTGTAAAACTGCTGTGCGGTTTTTCTGTTTCCATCCAGTTTGTCAATTAGCTGCTTGATTGTGCTGAGAAACAATCACCTAAACTGTCAAGACTAGATCCAGAAAACTGGGAGAAAATTCAGAACTCAAATACATGCATGAACACACTCAGTGTAGATGTGTCCTTATTCAACAGCAACAACTCACTTTGCACTATAGTTCACAATAGCTCGGTGACAGGTACCTTACATGGCACACGGTTTGTAGGTATCAAATCCTGCCAACACCAGTAACACAAGTAGTGTATTCTGCACATCCACGTTTTTGTTCCAATGAACTTCAGCTCCCAGATTCCTTCAGTTGATCTTGAAGTTGCACTTCACCTACTCCAGTGTGCTTGTTACTATAACCAAAGCAGAAATGCGCAAGTGCTGGTCTGCCTGATATAAATATTTCCTTTTTACCAGTTCTCAGGTAACCGTAACTGCTCTTCAGATTGTAGTTGTCTGCCAAATTAGGACTGCTTCTTAGAAGAGCTGTCACTGGCTTTTATTGTTATTCTTCTGGTCAAGTTTTATTTTATTAATTGCAGATAGATTCAGCCAACCTATACTTTAAACAGCCTTACATCATTACCTTCCTTTCTTTGTTTATTATTTTTATGAATGTTTGCTAACTGAACACCCAAATGACTTGCCTCCTGAATGACTCTGTTCAATTCATAGCTATAAATAGCTATAGAAATGTAATTTTGTTACAAAATGTACAAATTTTGTACATTTTGTTACAAAAATATTTTTATAAAGTTTATTCTTATTTTAAATTCAATTTAATTATACTTGAGGGTCCCTCTAGGATTAAATAAATACAAGAAGGCAGGGCAGAAGACTGGCTTGTCTGAACAGGGAACTCCTCCTGGAAAAAAAGAAAAAGAAAACATTGTCTCTGGAAGCAAGGTCTGGCTTAACAGAGAGATTATAGAGCTTCAGTTTGCATCTGCAGGAATAAAATAAGAAAAGCCAAAGCTCAGCTTGAGTTGACACTGGCCATTGAAACGTCAGACAACAAAATAGACATATTTTAAAATATGTCAACAGCAAGAGGAGGTCTAAGGAAAATATTGGACTGATACTTGATAAAGATCAAGTATTTAACAAGTAAGCATGAGGAAAAGGCAAAGGAATTTAACGCATTTTTTGCTTCAGTTTTTAATATTAATGATGGATCTTGGGCTGCTTAGTCTGAGTTGCAGGGCGATGAGTAGGGGGAGCAGTGACTTTCTATCTGTGGTCACTGAAATTGTAATGGAACAGCTGTAACAGCTCAATGTTCGTAAGTCCATGGGGCTGGTGGAATTCATCCAAGAGTACTGAAGGAGTTAGCGGATGTTATAGCTGGACCCCTCTCAATTTACCAAAAGCTGTGGAAGTCTGGGGAGGTCCCTGCTGGCTGGAAGCTAGCCAACGTTACCCCATCTAATGTAAAGAGTATTTAAGATTCTTGAAAGCATCCAGAGGAGGGCAACAAAGCTGGTAAAAAGATTGGAAGGCATGTGCTATGAGGAGAGGCTGAGGATGCAGTTTGTCTCATTTGGAGAAGAGGCGGATAAAAGGCGCCTTCATTTCTGTCTATAACTTCCTGAAGAGAGGAAGTGGAGAGGGAGGTGCTGATCTCTTCTCCCTGGTAACTAATGATAGAAAGCAAGGGAATGGCTCAAAGCTGCACCAGGGGAGGTTCAGACTAGATATTAGGAAAAAAGCTGTAAACAGGAGGGTGTTTAAACACTGGAACAGGCTTCCAGGTGAGGTGGTTGATGCCCCGTGGCTGTCTGTGTTCAAAAGACATTTAGATAATGTCCTTAATAATGTTTTAACATTTGTTTAGCCCTGAAGTGATCAGGAAGTTAGACTCAATGATGTTTGAAGTTTCCGTCCAACTAAACTACTCTATTCTACTCTATGCTCTATAGTCTATACTTCTGTGCTATGCTATTCTATTCTATTTTTAACTCGTTGCATACTTGATTGTAAGCTGTTGAAGATAAATTTTGTGTCAGAGTTCTCTGAACTGGTGAAAATTTCCTTCTGAGAAGCCCTCATTTTCATCATTAAGATGCAGTATTAAGCCTCTACTACCTTTCTCTCTTTTAGAGCGAATTTGAAACTAGACATAGATCTAGGAAGACAGAATGCCTAGTTCATGTATAAACTAGTAGTTCCACATACCTTACAGATGCTCTAGATGTGCTTTATTCACTTTCCTCTCACTGTATAGTGCTGTCTGAATTTTCTTTCTTGTGCCTAGCCTAAAAATTTGACACCTAATTTATTACTATTTGACTTATTGTGATTTAAAGGCATATCACATATGATGTGACTACTTTACCTCTACTTCCTGTGTTTGCCTACATAAACTGGGCCTGTCTGTACTGATCATTAACTTAGACAAACCTGACGAAGTTACATGTAATGCTGATTAGATCCTGATCACAGTTGCTTCTAGTGCTACTTTCTGACATTTCATATACCTCGCATTTGTTCACTGGTACTCTGGTGCATTTTTACTCTGCAGTTTGTATAATTTTGTCTGAGATTAACTCTTCTTTCTCATGTTGTAACAGAAACATCTTCCTTTCTTTTCTGTATTTATTACCTATTTAACTGTGAAAACATGGTAATTGAGGCTTAGTTAAACTACAGTGCAGACTTTAGTTTTATTTTGGAGGTCAGAACCTCTCAGTTTTATTTCTCCATAATAATATTTATGCTGAAGGAATGCTAACAGAATTTTAGCATCTGTAAAGCTTTGATTCACAAGGCATCTCAGCATATGCTTAGAACATCTGGATGAAAATGAGGACTTACAAATCCTACAGAAAAAGTCTTAATAGAACATACTAGACAACAAGGTCTATGAAGAAGGAAAAACAGGGATGGGCAAGGCAGAAAGAAAAGGAGAGAAAAGAAACCGTTAAGTATAGAAGATTAAAGAAAAGACAGATAACAGAAGGATAGTTGCTGATAAGGAACAGGTAGCTAAAAACCATTATTCAGTAAATGAAAATGCTAAAACAAAGAACACAAGGCTAAGACAAAAAAGAGAGAGAGAACAGATTAGCTGTCTGTTATAATTAAATACATGCTTTGTATTAGTAAAGGGAATTAAAATAGTTAAAATCATATTTTTTCAATAGATTACGCTTCATTGTGATTGACAAATAGTTATTGCCTGTAGAGGTGCATTAATATTCTTTTGATAAGGTTCGGGAAACAAAAGTAGCTTTGCTTGGTTTTACGTAGAAAACAATGGTGTTTTTGGCTTATCCACATGTGGTATGCTTGAGCTTTTGAGGTAAATGTTAAGTACTAAAAATCATTATCACCAGAGTTTAAAACAATTAAAATCGTGAGTTTTATGTATGTAAAGTTTCACATCATACGGAAGTATTTCTGGTTTTATGGACTTATTTCCCCTGAAAAACACGTATGAAATATTTTAATTGTGCCCCCTCCCTAATCCTCTCCCCCAAATGGCATGGTAACTGTAAGGATACAATATATGAAAGGCCACAATTGCTCCCATAAAATTCCAGCCTTGTAGTCTTTTCCGATTTTTCATCCAGCAGTTTCCTTATGATACCTATGCCTTGGGGGATTTATTCTGTTTAAAATTAAAGCAAAGAAAAGGAAATTTACCTTGTAGTTCTTTGTCAAGGCAAGACAATTCTATTATTTATTCATTTTTAATTCCTCTGTTACATTTTAAGATACAGAAGATTTAAAGTTACATCAAATGGTTCCAAGCTACTATTGTTTAAAAGCAAAGAATGAGGAAAAAAAGCTTTTGATGTTCTCTAGTAATTTGATATAAATCCATAATACTAATTCCCTTCAATAGCTAAATAAATACAAATAAAATGTCATAGACATTAAATAACTATTTGGAACATCTGACATTGCACCTCAGTAGCATATAAAACCTGCTACTCAGTTATCTGAGTACAATGGAAATCTCAGTACAATGGAGAGAACAGTGGTTTTTTGTGGTTGACTGCTGAAGATCTAGGAAGCGACACTGAACTAGTCCATGGAATGGGAGAGAAGGTAACTGTTTACTGTGTTAGAATTCATACAGTGGAAGTTTACCTCAGGCATGTCATAATACAGGATAACCTAAAACTTGGTCCACGACACTTAGTTTGGTTTGTTGACTTGTTTACTTGTTTGTTTCCCTTTTTGTCTTGCTTTATATCTGTTGATTCTCTTACTCTTTGCAAACACTTTGGGTAGAAAGGACGGTGTAAGTTGATAGAATATGGTGTCAATAACTGATGAAAAATCACAGCTTTGGATATACATTCTTTTTCTTAACCCTTGTAGATAGATAGTACTTATGTGGGTAAAAAGGTAAGAGTTTGGAGGTGTGATCAGAAATCTGTACTCTGGTCAGTCAGTGGTACTAAGTGATGATCAGTAAATATCCATTGAGAGTTCATGATGCAAGAAGTTCCTACTAATGTTAATGATATTGGAACTTTGACTTTCAGAATGCCATTTCTGATGACAGTAGCTGTTGATCCCTTATAAGTTAAATCTGGTGATCTAATTCAATAAAAAAATCCTGAAGGCAGTTATCCTTTGAGATCAGATCGGTTTTAGATGTTCAAACAGTTCAGTTCAGCCTTCTCATGGTGAATATTAACATTTACTTGCAGTACAGAGTTTGCCTTTTCATCAGGGAAGATCCATGCAGCAGTTAGCATGCCATATATGACACTTTCAGAGTTCTGTTTTTTAGAATGTCAAGGAATCTCTTTCTGTTTTACCAATACAAACAAAAATCCCTCATCACTTCAGTGTTTGAAATTATACTGGCAAATTAGTCTTTTAGGAATAATAATAAGATATGAATCCTAATATTTCTGCTGAACTATTATGTTTCTAATTTGTCTGTGGGATGTGTAGGCACTCGTTCAGGTCTATAAAACATTGCTTAAAAACTTCAATGAATTTTATGAAAATAAAAGGTGTTATTGGGAGTAATAATACTTTTTTTTTTTTTATCTCTGTAGAGGCTTTGTAAGGTATTAGAAACAGTAAAATTTATCTTTTTTATTATGTTTCTCTGATAACCTGCTTGTATTCGCTGTTTAGGACAGAGTCAGTGTAATTCAAATAGACCAAATATTTCTTTTCTGAAGAATAGTACGAAATGAACAAGAATGAAGTTATTAAAAAGTCTGTGACTGTGGCCACTACTTATGAATGCAGACTCTTTTAGATATTGAAAGGCATAGGAGGTTCTGAGAAGATTTGTCATTATAGAGCAGGTTCTTCCAGATGCTGCGTGAAAGCAAATGTCTATTATTAACTATCATCCCTATCGTGGCTACACATTGGTTAAGGAATCCACCTGTGCAGAGCCACAATCACTGAGTTGCAGCTGTGAAGGAGGCTTTGTTTCCATACAAGCTTTCTGTCAGAACCAGTTCTTGACTAAAAGTCCTAAGTACATGGATGTTAAATTTTATGGTACTTAAGAGAGCACTGGGGAGTACGCTTTGCTAAATATGCAATTTCTAGTGCTTTTGGAAAACTATTCTTCTCTCTGAAACACAGAGTCAAGTGTTGTTTCATATATCATAGGTTTCTGGATCAATCCAAAAAAGTACCAGTGGCTATGCAGTGCCATGTTAGTGGTTATATTGTGCCATATGGATGGCAAATTCCCCCATATGCTGTAACCATTGTGTCTAGGGATGCTCTGGGAAGCACTGTAGAAATGTAGGTCATTATTGTTACGTCATTTGCATCCTCTGTTCCAAGAGTGTTTGCTTTAAACCCTGTAGTACCATGTAAGTGAAAAAAGAATATCTAAGTGAAGCACAAGGGCATCCAATCTACCCTAACGAGAAAAAGAATTGTTAGGGTAATCATATTTGTGAGTTCTAAATATTTCACAATTAGGCATTCATTTGGAAAGAGCAGCTGCTGTATATCCTCCACATACTATTTTGCTTATGCTGTTTAGTGATTACAAAACACAGAATATACTTTTATTGACTATGTTTTCCCCTACAGTCTTCCAGGAGTGTAATAATGAATATTCACATAAGAAACAGCTTCAAGGTTCTAGCACCAGAAGCAGCTGTGCTTCTTACAATGTCTGCAGTCATTTGGGTTGGCTGGATGTAAATAATTTACATGTGCTGTATATAGCAGTGCTTTCAGATCTCCATATATTTATGCTGATACATAAGTTAGACTTTGCTGGCAACCACTCTGTTGATCAAATTGAAACAAAAAGTAGGTTGTAGCTGTTCAGGGACTAGTCTCCCAGTTGCCCTGAACAACTGCCATGTGTGGTACACAAGCCATCATAGACAAGTGTTGAATCTCAAGATCCCTAAGGAATATTTTAAAGCTAATTATCACTATCAAGAAAGTCCTTGAGGTCAGAAGGCAGTGAAATTCTCTTCAGAGTCTGTCTAGTTACTCATTACTTCAGAATTTATTAATATCCAAACACATCAAGGAGCAGACAGTAGGCTCTTTTGATATACAAGAGCAAGATTGTTCTCACACATTCTTTCATTAACAATACAAAGCTGTAGCAAGTATAGGAAAAAACGATTTTTCTCTCAATAGCTGCCAGGGAAGTTTTGCACCTTGTGGCAGATCCTTAAGTTGATAGTTGTAGTATAAAGATCTGCATGCAATGCTGTGGAAGATCAGACTGATTACACAAAGATACGACGAGGCTCCGTCCATTTAGGCTGTGAACTCACACACCACTATGTATGAATGTATGTCTTTTGTAGATGAAAAGCACTATGTGTAAGTAAAAACAAACAAGACGGCTAGCACATATTCTTCTAGCTGTCTGCTACAGCATACAGGTGATCTATTTACATAAACAGGTAGGGACTGCTTTTTAGGAAAAATTCATGTATTGTCTTTGAAGTTTGGTTAAAAGAGTTAGTGGCTAGATGCATGTGGCTTACCTAGTTGTCATTTTGTTCTTCTGATTTATTTAATAAGATCTCCTGTATTTACCTCTGTTGGCATTCCTTTTGGATTATGGTTCTGTCTGAAAGTGCCAAACAGAACTTGATACTACTATATTAGGACATACGTGATAAAGAAAATCCCATTGTGGAAAAGTATGTTGCAAAGCAATATGATGTATACTCTGCAGTTTTTAGCAGGAAATCATCCATTGTTTTCTGCTTAATTTTAAGTTTCATTATTTCGTCAACCAGCAGATACACATTTCAATATTCTCTTTGATTATTCACTGTAATTAGCTTTAGCTGTGCATATAGGTTTGTGTTGTTTTTGTTTTTCAAGCTGAAGGGAAAAAGAGAATTTTCAACACTGTTGCCCAGAATAGTGGTGAGAACATTTAGATGTCAGTGCCTTGGTGCTATAACACCTAGGCAAACAGTAAGCAATTGCTTTTGCCAGATGGATGTCACTATCTGGCTAATGGTTGCTGAGGGTTAGGGATATTCCTGATACAAATAAACATACTGACTTCACTGAAAATGAAAAATGCTGAAGCAAGTTGTCCATCTAGGCCTTTGCCTCATTTCAGTCTATCTTTCTAAATCAACCTATGTCATTAATACAGGCTGAATCTGGTACATAGTACCCTGTAGATGCATATCAGAAATACATGGAGATGCAAAGAATTGATATTTTCCATATGGAACAGAAACTAATGGACTAGTTAGTGCCATTTCAGTAGCTTATGGCAAAGGACAGAATACAGGTGTTATTTTAACAAGTGACTGTCCCTTGAGCTCATGATACAGGCTGTGTTACAAGGGGATATGTGTTTAAAAAAATAATGACTCAGTGACTAGAAGATGTATTTTATTTTAATTTATTTTTTTTCCTCAGGTTAAACAAAAATGCTTGTCATTTCCACTAGAGGAAAGGACAACAACAAAAACTGGTAAAAAAAAAAAAAAAAAGTGCAAAAAATATGTAGCATTTAGCAGCATTTTGGAAATGCTGATACATAATTCTGAATATGTATGTTGAGGCAGTAGACTTTACAGAACTAAGTTCTGAATTAAATCTGAAACATTTACTATCTGGTGCAGTTAGATCTTTAAAGTAAAGTCTTTGCTCTTTAAGAATATGTTTATGAGCCCTCGGAAAAGTCATTTTAGGACTTCGGAAGTAATAACCATTTCATTCATATGTGAATCATTCCAAATGGGCACAGAAATTACTTCAGGCCTTCCTTTATTTATGAATAGAGGACAAGACAGAGGCAATAAATATACTTAAGAATTTAAATGTGCTTATTGTTCCTTTGTGAGATTTTCAAAAGAACATAATTATTGGTGTTTTTAATAATGCATATTCAAATATTAGTAATAATCCTACTTATGTTTCTTAATTTACCTTTAGACTCAATTTGTCTATTATAATTGGCTCATTGAATATATTTTTTTCAAGTTTTCTGTGACTCATGTGCTTGCCTCCTATTGTATTTTGCTTTAGAGTTTAAATCACCTGCGTGAGGTGATAATAAATGGATATGAGTCTAAATCAAAGGTGTGACTGCAATTTGCATAAATAGATACAGCTAGCGTTTAAAAAAAAAAAAAAAAGGTGAGGTTACTATTAAACCTTGTAGGTGTCAAGGCTCTTAAGTCAGGCTCGTATCTACCTGTGGTCTCATGTACCGTGGGGCACAGCTGTATTGTCCAGCCTGAAATATGTTTACACACATGTATACCAATATCACGAGGCAGATTCACTCAAGTGTCTCTTGCTGTAATTGCAAGTTTTAGACTATGATCTAGTCACAGATTAATTTAATTGAATACTCTAAGAAGTTTTGAAAGCTACATAAAATTTTAAGTCTTTAATTCTTAAAGTGAATATTTGAATGGCAATTCTTGGACAATTGCCATAATTATTATTACTGAAGATCATCTATCATACATACTTTCAATGCATATTTCAGAGTATTTTCCAAATCAAAGCTTTCAGCTGGTAAATACTGCTCTTTTCATCCTTCATCTTCAGTAAAGTTTTACTGCCAGGCTTGTCTCAATTCCCATCTATCAACTACCATTTTTTTTGCAATGATTTAATTTCTCCTATGCAACACAACCCACATTTTATTATTTTGCTTTTTTTCCCACTTTTTCATGGGATTTTTTTTTTGTTTTGCAAATTACTATTTCAGTTTATAATAAGTGGTTTTAAAAATCAAAATAATAATCTTCTAAAACTGTGAGAACATTAAACCATAGTTACATATTTAAATTCCTAGGTTTTCCAACTGGATTTCACTAAACACCATGTCCTTGCAAATAGTGAATGTGAATTCAGCTTTTCATCTGCCATATAAAATGTGATGTTTCTTACTATAAATAACTTGAAAACATCTCTGCTGAAATTAATTGATATGGAAAAGTGCATCATGGGTAATTTTTAGAAATGAAGAATTATACGAAGAGTCCTGCCATAGAGTTGTGAATTAATGTATCATTAAAGCTGTACTTGAAATTTAAAAAATCTGGAACAAGTCCATGGTGCAAGATTGTTTCCTTATCCTTAATTGTCTGCTGTGAATTACTCTGCCAGTTTCATAGAGAATTTCCATTAGGAAATTTCCTTTAAAAATGTTTAGAACAAGAGAAAGGACTAACCTAAAGTGCCAGCAATTTCATGGTGAGTTATGTTGAATATAATAGTTCAGCACCACTCAGTTGACACGGTTCATTAGTTATCATCAAACCCCCAGATCATCTTTGTGCAGAAGCCCAAAAGGCTTTAAATATGCACATGCATTGCAATTATGAGGTAATCAAACTAAAATTTTAAAATTTTGAAGTTAAATTGAAAATAGATCATTCTTTCAAAGCCCTAGATTAAAGGGAGGCAACCATATGTGAATCAAATACAGTACTGCTGAATTATCTTGTTCAATTTCCGTGCTTTCTAAATAATAGACAAGGTAACTGTACAGACTGATTCCTTTGAAGGATCTGACAAGCATGATTTATGGCATGCCCAAAGCACATTCCTTCCTTGAATATTTAATGGAAAGAGCTTCGTTTTCCCCAGTTCTGATATTGTGGAATTAAATCTAAATTGTGTCTTAACTTGGAAAGTCACAGGAGGGAGAATATAAATTATGCTCTAACAAAAATATACAAGAGATCTAAATTGGAAAATTGCTATTTTGGAATGCAAGACAGCAAACTACAATTAATCACTGTTCTTCTTCTCATCAGACTTCACAGTGAAGCTTCAAGAAACATAATGCAGTATGTTAAAAGGCTCATTTGAAAACCTTTCTCATATTCTATAAACATCTGGAAAAAATGGACATCCTTGTTTAGAATAAATCATTCAGTGAGTTACTATCTTTAGAACCTAGAACTAATTTCAGTGTGTCTAAAGCTTTTGAATTTAAAGGATTCTACTCATGGAATTATTTTTAGATTCAAGCATTTATGAAAGCTTCTGTAATCACCATATGGAGGGAAAAAGTAATAAACTGGAATATTAACCACAAGAAAACAGGTGCTTCTAATTTCCTGTGGGTTTTAAAGAAGACCTTATATTTGTTCCTAAAATGCCTAATATCAGAGTATCATCCTGATCAACATTTCAGCTACAGCCTTTCCATATGTCTGACACTGCTTTGTATCACTGAGGTTCCCCATAGAGACTTTCCCTCTAAATTAAACTTCCATCTAGAACCCTCATCCCTGTGTTCTGCAGACTCTTTATGACTCAGCTTTTAAACCTCATGAAGTAGAATTGCCCACATAATTGTTTTTGTAAGAAAATGTTCTCTTTGAGCAACCTGTAGCTTCGAAGCATTTTTCTAACTCAGTGTTCTGCAGGAAATAATTGTTACATTTTCTGTGAGGGCATGTTTGCGTTGCTAAATAGGGCAAACTCCTTTTCATGTACTCCACAGATTTTGTTCTTCCTTAATCTTGTCTGGCTTTCCAGCAAAATAAAAGTAAATAAATATATGCAGAGAGTTGCTGCTTCACTTGAGGAAAATGAAATTATCCATGCAAGCGTATTTTCTGCTTATCTGGAGGTTTTTTGACCATAGTTGCTTGATTTGATAGTTTCTTAAAGATTCCACAAGGAGGTAGTTTTCATACTTCATCACTGAGTCTTGCACATCTACAGATCACAGGTACCAGAAGGGACCAGAGCCTGTTCAGTGTATTGCATTGTAGCATTGTAGGTATTCAGGATTTCAATTATTTATGAAGACTGACGGTGTAAAACTATCACCAGGTCATCTATTAACCTTTATGGGTAACAAACCTACAACAAAAATTTATTTAAGAATTTATTCTAATTGCTTTTTTCCAATGGCGTATTTAGAGAAGAGAGTTTCCTGCTTAATAGGTAGAAAAGGGGAGTGCCATCTAGATATTTATCCTGTATAATGACATTTTGCAGCTACACTAATCCAGTGATTTGAGCAAACAGAGAAGCAAGGCAGATAGCTGTTTTCACTTGTTAGTCCCATAAACTGCCTTGAATGAAGTCCCTCTTCCATATCATTACAAGAGCACAATGTGACAGCTATTTGAGAGGTGATTCAGTTGTTTGTGTTTAAACATCTCAAGTGATTTTAGAACCTATTGGAGAGCTGTGTCCTTCTGGAGTGGCAGCTGGGATCTAGGTATCTAAAAGGGTGCTACACATCCATGATTTGAAATGCCTTAATTGCTTCCTTAATGTCTTAACCTCTCAGATGTTGTAGGTTTGTGGAAGGAGCAGAGGCAAATCAGGAGTACCACATTGTGTGCTTAGACTACAGGAATATCTGTGAGAAAAGATACAACTTGTCATAATGCTTCTGAAGGTAAACATATGATATATAACGAGTTTTTCATAACAAAGATGAGAGAATGACTATTAGAATTTTATTTACTTGTTTACTGGGATGTTTTTTTGGACAGTAACAGGACCCAGATGCTAGGCTTTGGAAGACTTTCCGGTAGCAGCAGCTGTCTCCTTGGCAATCTCCTCAGGCAGTTGTGTTGATGCTTTGGAGTTGTCTCTGTCATGTAACTAGGCAGCTGATGAGCCTCTTTGTGTGTTAAGATGTCATTTCTGCTAGATACCATTGAAATGCCTTTGATTGTAGGAAAGGTGTGCAATTTCTTCATACCTCTGCATTATGTATATGTATATAATATTGTGTATATAGTATACATGATCTATATGTATAACTTTAAAACAGTTCCTGTTCTACAGAATTTTTATACTCCGGAAGGTGCTTTGCAGTCGGTTACTGACTTCTTAGGAAAAAGGCTTAAGAAAGAATCACCGAAGTCCTGTGAAGTAGGTGAAACTAAAAAGACCTCAGGTGTGTGCTACCTGAAGCCCTGTGACCATTGATGGAACTCACCATAAGATACCATTTTCATTTCTACTGTCACCTGACAGGAATAGTTGGCTTAGCTACCTCCATATCCTTACATGGCTTTACTGTATTTGTCCATTTTTATGATTACTTTATTAGCTGCTGTGCTTTCTGAACCTAGATGTGAAAGTTCACATATATTCAGCAATTACTTATATGGCTCCAAAATTTTTTTTTAAAAAAGGAGGTGGGCGAAAAGTGAACACATGTTCACTTTATACTGTGCCATATGTTGTAGTAAACTGAGTGTATGAATTCCCATATGTGGTTTTTCTTATCTCTGCCCCTTACATAACTTTGACATGAATGTCCAAATTGCCAGAGGAAATGATGGGGGGGGGGGGGGGAATACATTTTTAACTCATCTTTGACATGGCTTTCATTGTATGTCTGCAGTTTTTCCAGTGCAACTTGCTACAAAAGGAAAGGATGGCATTAGCAGATATTGTTGGTACATTTAAGACTGCTTGAAAAGTCAAGTTTCCTTATGAGTGGAACCAAGCATTTTGAGATCCAAATCATTAATTGAGCCTGCATTCCATTGCAGGTGGAAATTGTTGCCCACAGTTGATTCACTTGGAAAGCCCAAGAAAAATAATCTTACTTCAACATCAGAATAATTTGTTTCAAAAGGTTAGAAAAGATCCTCCACTTTCTTAAAAGCTATCCAAAAGCTTGATGATAAAAATAATGTCAGGTTTTTAATCTCTTTGATTTTGCTTAACAAAGACCTAGTATCATTTACAACCATCCAACCTTTCTTCCATGCTTCTGCCCATTTTGGTGAGACAGACAGTCCTGCTTTGCTTTCCTGTCTTTAGAGATTTATTGCTAAGGTATTGATTGCTGTTCCATAACAGCTTCAAACCTGCATTCATCTGTGCTTACACCAGCTTTCTCTAAGGCCTTACAGGACCTTAAGTTTTAAAATAGGAATCTGGAATGGCAATAACATTAGGCTGCAGGGCTTTTCATTTAATTAGAGGCACTGGGGACACTCTAGTAATAGGGTTGAAGCTGAGAATGGGCAAAGAAAAAGTTGATCGGATAGGGCTCTTGTAATTTGATTATGCTTATGTAAGGGAGAAATGGAACTGGAAGGGGAGAAAGAAGAAGAATCAACAAAAAGTAAGATGACATTAAGAAATGTTTTGTTTAATTTCTTGTGAATAGCTATCAAGAACTGAGTAATGTAATCTAAATTCTTATATGAACTGATCTAAACTTTGGTGGTGATCTGGGCTCTTAATAGTACAATGTTAAAATAGTTCTTCCAATCCTGTTCTCTTCTTCATGCATACACCTTGGTAAATAAAAAATGAATGTAAAACTTGTCTATGCAGTAGTGAATGTGAGGAATGCTAGACTGATGCAAAGGAAAATATATATATTTCTTTTAATGATAGTGCTGGTTTCTGAAATTAAACCCAGCACTTGGGTAGATGGTACATGCATTTTAAAGGATACTCCTGTTCTCCCACTATAATATGACTGAGGATGGGTGTGGAGCTGAGGTTAGGTGATGGTTCTTTAATTTCATCCATAGGATTTTGTAAAATGACTTGAAGGGACTAAACATTGAGAAATTTCAGACCATCCATGGATTGCGTTTTCCTTTGATTAACAATCAGTGCATTGCTTAATTTGTTTTGATTAAAAGGCTCTTTACTGTGTTTTATTCTAAGACTTGCAAATGAAATCCCCAAACACCATATTTGATGGGATATGCAATAGTACCACCATTCCACCTGGGGATTCTGCTGAGTTGAGACGACGTACTAAAACACACTTTTTACCAGGGATCTCACTGTTACTACTTTGTGTTGTGATAGACCACAGCACAAATTGAGTACAGCAACTGATGAAGTCAGACGGTCTCCCTCCCATTTTCATTTTTATTGGCAGTTTGAAATGAGAAAGATTTAAGCAACATAAAACTGAATGTGCATGGGGACTGTAGGAGGTATATTCATTGTTGCGCCTCATGTCTTGTATGTTCTACCATTATGTGAAATGACAGAAAAATGCACAAGTGCATTCTGCAAGAATGAAGTTTTAGATGAGTAGCTTTGTATTTATTTTGATCTGGAAGAACCAGCTTGAAAATCAGATATAGGATTCTACTGGAAAATGTTTATATCCTGAAAATTTTTCTGCCATATTACTTGCTGATTTTGAAACTCCAGCCTATTGTATAATAATATATCTAGTGCTTCTAGCACTAGCTTCTAGTGCTTTGTTTGCAGCACTCAGAATTGTCTTGGTTCAGCCACAAAGCCAACAGACTTCAAGCATTTACATCTTCATGATCTCCAAGAAAGCAGTTCTGATATACTTTATCAGTTGTGATTAGGTATAAAGGAACAAGAAATTCTATAAAAGATCCTGTATCTCAATCAACCTCCAGTGAAACCTTGTTGACTTCAGTTGAATTTTATTGGAAATGAATGCAAATGTTATTTCATCGAGTGGTTATAGCCTTTTTTTAAGCCCTCACCACATATGTGCTCACTTCCAGAGATAACATTTGCAAGAGTAGAAACCTTGCAGTTTTCTTTGCTGTTTTATTCTGCATATAATGTGTATTAGTGTGGTAGTTTCACACTGATAACTAGCTAACTAGCACACTGCGCTCTCACTCCTCTCCTCAAAGGAACAGAGGGAGAAAATATAATGAGAAAGGGCTCATGAAATGGCTGAGATAAAGACAGGAAGATCACTCACCAATTACCATCATGGGCAAAAAAGACTCAAACTAGGGAGATTAATATAATTTATTGCAGTGAGAAACTAAAAGCAAACTAAAAACACCTTCCCCCCATCCACTGTCTTCTACCTCCTCCCCCAAGCAACACACAGGAATGGGGAATGGGGGTTGTAGTTAATCGATAGGGTTTTATTATCTACTGCTCCTTCATGGTCACTCCCTGCCCCTGATCCATATGGGGTCCCTCCCATGGGATGCCGTCCTTCCCAAGTTGATCCTGTGTGGGCTTCCCTCAGACAGCAGCTCTTCATGAACTGCTCCAATATGGATCTGTAGCACAGGGTTCATCCTTCAGGAACAGACTGCTCCAACCTGGGGCCCCGCAGGTGGCAGCTCCCACCAGACCACCTGCTCCACCACGGGCTCCTCTCCATGGGCTACCATGTGGAGATCTGCTCCACTGTGGGCTGCAAGGGGACAGCCTGCTCCATCTTAGTACCTGCCATGGGCTGCAGAAGAACTGATGCTCCAGTGCCTGGAGCACCTCCTTCCCCCTCCTTCCGCACTGATGTTGGTGTTGACAGGATTATTTCTCACCCCTCTCTCCCAGCCACTGTTGCGCAGCAGTTTCTTCCCCTTTCTTAAATCTGTTCTCACAGAAGCACAACCAATGTTGCTCACTGGCTCTGGCCAGCTGTGAGTCCTTTTAGGATAGGCTCTTATCTGACATGGGGCAGCTCCTGGGCTCTTCTCACAGAGGCCACCCCTGCAAACCTGTCTCCCCCCATCCCCAACTACCAAAACCTTGCCACGTTAACCCAATAAAATTAACCACTGTGCTGTCCAGCTATCTTTGTGGATAACTGTGAAAATTGTACTTATTAAAACTGGTTTATATTTTTTGGCTAAGGTGTGTTTTGCTATTAAATTCTAGGTAATACGATTTTGGGACAGGGAAGATATCCCTTGATGACTTTTTACTGGAAAATTCAAGATTAATTTAGTTCAATTTGAATGTAAATGTAAATTCCACCTCAGCTTTCAGGATTAAAAAAATTTCAAAGGTTATAAGCCAATCAAATACATAAAGTGAATAAGAGAAAAAGAAGCTGTTTTTGTTTTGTTTTGTTTCGTTTCAAGAAAACAAATGTAGAAAAAATATTAATTCCAAGAAGTAACAGGTTTGGGAATCTTTTGCAAAGTCGTTGAGTTAATAAAGGATGATATCACACTAAGAATCTGCTGTAGAACGGTAACAACATTGATCCAAATAGCAAGAAGCTGTTCATTCTCAGGTTTAAACACTGGAATTATCCTTAGATAATTTCCAGTCCTTCCAGTGAGCACAGATTCAAAAAGACTGCAGGGTGCGATTAACCCTGTCGTAGTAATCCTAATGTTATTACATCAGCTAAATTATCGGTGTCTGTAGTTACTATGCATTCTAATCAGAATGTCTAACGACATTTTGGCTGCTCTAGACTAGTTAGATTAGTTTAGCTGAGCTCACCATAGCAGATGCATTCTAGTCTTAGGTAACTGATCAGGGAAATCTGTCATGAAACAAAATGCTATTGCAGAATATACTGGAAAAAAAGCTTTTCACTATTATATAGTCTAATTAAATATCCACTGCTTTGTTAAGGTATTCCTTTAAGCAGTCGTGAAAATAATTATCAAATTTTTAATATAAGGAATATTGTATTTTAATATAGGGAGTACTTTAATTCTTATAAAAGAATATGAATGAGAAGTAGGGGTTTAACGTTCTCTGCTACCATATTCGCTGTATACTGAATTCAAGTAAATTATTCTAGCAAAGTAAAAATTCTAGAAGATTCTTACTCTGTTCCTCTCTTATTTGGCTTGGCAAGTAGAAGGTTAATGATATGTCAAGAATGTGCTATTAAAACATTCATCTTCTAAATTTATTTAATTTTAGTACAAGATTAATCCAATTTATATATATATGATTTTGCTAATGTGTCGTACAATTTATAAATAAATTGTTAATAATATGTTAAGAGTTCAGCATAAGTTCAAGTTCACTGTGAAATAATTTCCTTGGTCTTGCAAATGTGCTGTTGGCACAGAATATTGACTGAAGTTGCCTAGAGCTTCAGGAAGGGTCACAGGTCAGCAGGAGAGTGCCTGAAGAATAGCACAAAGAGATTCTATCTACTCCAGGCAGTAAGGGGGAAGGACACAACTTAAATGTCTCTATGCTAGTGCACGTAGCATGGGGAGTAAACAAGAGGAGTTAGAGATGTATGCACGCCTGCAGGACTATGACCTCATTGGCATTACAGAGCCGTGGTGGGATGGCTCCTATGACTGGAGAGCTGTGATGGAAGGCTACAGGCTCTTTAGGAAGGACAGGCAGGGGAAACGAGGAGGGGGTGTCAACCTCTATGTCAATGAGCAGCTGGAGTGCATGGAGTTGTGTCTGGGGATGGATGAGGAGCTGACCAAGTCAGCTTGTAGGTCAGGCCTAAAGGGAAGACAGGGACAGGGGACATTATAGCAGGGGTTTGCTATGGACCACCTGAAGAGGAAGACTAAGCAGATAAGGCCTTCTATAGACAGGTAGAAGCAACCTCAAATTCACAAGCCCTGGTCCTCATGGGGGACTTCAAACCCTGCTATCTGTTGGAGGACAGCACAACAATGGAGAGAAGGATGCCATCCAGAGGGACGTTGACAGAATTGAGGGGTGGGCCTATGAGAATCTCATGAAGTTCAACAAGGCCAAGTGCAAGGTTCTGCACCTGGGTTGGGGCAATTGCAAGCACAAATACAGGGTGGGTGGAGGATGGATTGAGAGCAGCTCCAAGGAGAAGGACTTGATGAGAAGCTCAACATGAGCCTGCAATGTGTGCTTGCAGCCCAGAAAGCCAACTGTATCCTGGGCTGCATCAAAAGAATCATGACCAGCAGGTCAAGGGAGGTGATGCTCCCTCTCTGCTCTCGTGACACCCCACATGGAGTACTGTGTTCAGTTCTGAGGATCCCAACATAAGGACATAGATGTGTTAGAGCAAGTCCAGAAGAGGGCCATGAAGATGAGCAAAGGGCTGGAGCAACTCTCCTATGAAGGCAAGCTGAGGGAACTGATGTTGTTGTGCCTGGAGAAAAGGCTCTGGAGAGACCTTATAGTGGCCTTCCAGTACCTAAAGGGGGTCTACAAGAAAACTGGAGAGGAACTCTTTATCAAGGAGTGTAGTGATAGGACGGGGAAATTGCTTTAAACTAAAAGAGGGTAGATTTAGATTAGATATAAGGAAGATTTTATTATTATTATTATTCAGAGGGTGGTGAGGCACTGGAACAGGTTGCTCAGAGAAGTTGAGGATGCCCCATCCCTGGAAGTGTTCAAGGCCAGACTGGATGGGGCTTTGTGCAACCTGGTCTAGTGGGAGGTGTCACTGCCTATGGCAGGGATGTTGGAATTAGATGATCTCTTAGGTCCCTTCCAACCAAAACCATTCTAAAATTCTGTGAAAGTTTTGGAGGATGAATGTCAGTAAAAGACATTAGAACAACACATTTAAAAACTAGTATATTTAATTCATTACAAGCCAATTACTTGTATTTTCTATTAATTACATCTGTATGCCCTACTTTATGCTTTTACTATTTATTAATAAATAATAATAGTATTTATTTACTATTAATTACAATTATATGTAAAAGAAAAATAATTCTTATGATATATAAAATCTTAGATCTGTTATAGAAAAAGATATAAGCCATCTGAAAATCTTTTTTTTTTTTTTGCTGTATAAGGACTAATATATTGTTGCATAAAGCATAGAAACAATAATACACAGTAAAGAGCAATAATGCAAATAAAGAGCAAAACAGACAACTATTTTTGCCAGTATAATCCCTTTTCAGTACTAAATAAATGGGTGAAGAGAACAGTCAGGAAACACTCAGCCAGCTCTACTTAGGATTTATCTTACTAATGCATATCTAGGAGTTATTAAATTTTAGCTTAGTAAACCTACATTTTAAAACTTGTCTATAAAGCAGTAGTCTTTTTTTCTTTTTTTTCCCCCTAAAATGTACTTTGCAGATTACAGGCCAACAGAAATGTCAATATTTTGCATTTAACCAGTTTTTAAAAACAAAAACAGCACTTCTTAATTACTCAGTAGCTTAAAGCTGTTCCCGTTGGACTGCTATGAGCTGTAATGTATATAGGTGCATACAGAAACTGCAGAATATGTCATCTATCAAACAGATTGCACTTGCTGTTAGTCAGAGCTCTTTCCTATATTTAGATTTTTTATATAAAACTTTGTGAGATCTTGGTTCCACTGAAGTCAATGGCAAAACTCAACTGACTCTAATTAGCCAGGCTTTCATGCCATGTTACAGGATTTGCAAAATAAAAGTAGATATAACAAGTAAAATTTTTAAACCAAAGGTAACAGTCTCACTCATTTCATTTTCATAGTCTCATAAATGTTAGAGAACTAATTTAAAAACTTTATATTGCAGGACTTCTCAGTTGCATGAAAACTCTCCAGTCATTGTACCAATGCTCATCATAAGGAACTTTGCTAGCACTATGTACAGAGCTATTCCTGTGCAAGCAATCTAAAGACATACTTAGCAGTACACCATGGGTGTGAGAAAAAAGTCCAATGTGCGAAGAGAACCATGTAGAGGTGTGCTTGCGTCATCCTAATTCTGTATTTTAGAAGGATAAACAAATAGGGAAATAAATTCTTTTCCAAGTTGCTTTTATTCAGAAATGTGGCTTGAACTAGTAATTAAACAATTTTTTTCTCTATTGTACTAAAAATGAATGCGCTACTTAGTTTAAATATATGCAAAAATTACTCATTACAGAATATCAACTTTCTGTTCAGAGCCTTTTTTCACAGTTAGAAATCTAGCACCTAAAATAGCAGTTTGTAATGTAAATGCTGATGCAACATAATAGCACCAGTATGTTACATTATGATAATCAGTCAAACCTATTTGCTGAGGGCTTTTCTTGAACTTTAAATGGATGAAGCCTGTGCATAGCAAAGACTGTGATGGGAAGCCTGAAAAGGGTTACCTCATTACTTTGAATGTGATACAACTGCAGATGCAGACAGCGATCAGTATTATGTATTTATTTCAGGCAGAAGCTTATTTCTCCTTGCATTTTTATTAAGATGCTGAAAACAAAATAGGCAATAAAAATTGAGTTTGTCTAGCATTCTATCCCAAGATTTATGTGAACAGAAAATGGTATCAAAATCAAAGCTAACGTTTGGGTATGGGTACAAGAATTATGTATTTACATTTCTTAGGGTAACAGTTTTTACTAATCTTCCAAGTTCTACATTTCAGTTGTTCTGTCCAGCACTGGTCTGCCGTTAGGTAGCTTTTTCAAAGTTGTGCTTCTGTCTAACATTCCCTGAACTTTTGGACCTAAAGCGTACTTTGTTATTTTTGTTGAAATGTATACATGGAAGTTAATATAATATGGAGTTGATGTTATCATCAAAGTTACGTTTGTGGAGACTGATAACAGTGTTCTGTAAGGTATAGTAAGGAAAAAAGATGAATTTCCTGGTACAAACTTGAAATGCCTGGAATATTTTATTACAGCAGGAGTTTTGTCTGTTATTAATTAACAAATTAATCCCTCCCTCTCTCCCATTGATACTGCTGGAAGGCTGTATCGTATATGGCTGTTTAACAGTGTAATAACCTGTCCTTTCTAATGTTTTTTCTTTGCTTGCTCAGAGTAAATTGTCATGATGGAAAGGGCGAAAATGCAAAAAAATAAAAAAAAAAAAATTTAAAACATTGAAACATAAAAAAAAAACTTTCTTTAAAGTCTTCTTATATTTAAGGGTGCATAGGTTAAATAAACTATGTAAGCTGGAGAATTGTGGTATTATCATGTCTAATTCTTATATTATTCTGCTAACTTTTTGGTGCATAGTTAACAAAAATCTCCTGAAAAATGTGAGAATTTCAGGAGGAAACAACAGCTAACACTAGTGCTATTTGTTTCTTCCTCAGGAATAAAGTGTCAGTTGTGTATGTTTTAACCAGTTTTTTTTAAGCAGAAGATTTATAATCTGAAAGAATAAGGAGAGGGTAAATAGTAATTTGGAGAGGAACTGTTTCAAATAATACAGTGGCTTCTGGTTTAAATTAGCACATTAGCTCAACTAAAGTTTTACAGGGTCTGAGTTTGTCCATATGTCTGCTTTTTACTTTAAGATATATATATATGTGTATAAACGGTGTCTTCTTTTTTAAATAGTGGGGAAGGAAGAAAAGGCAGACCACACAAGCACTTTCCCAAGAGCTAAGAGCTAAGATCTGAAGCTACTTTGAGGCTTTATGATGCTATAGCTCCTTCAGGAAACTGCTGCCCTCAGATAATTTCTATGCAGTTCAGTCTTCAAATTCCTAGCTTTGCTTTAGACAGCTTAATTAATTAATAACATATTTTTCTTCATGAAAGAAATGGGGGAGAAAACACATGGAATTTGAAAAATTCAAAACTCCAGGCAAAAGGATCCAGCCTTGGGCCTCACTGTGTGTCAGCATCAGTGAATACAAGGGGGGAAGCCACAGGAATGTTGCATGTAGTAAAGGCTTCATAAAGATTTGCAGTATTTATCACCTTGAGCTGAGCTTTGCAATTGGTACTACGGGGTGAGTCAGGAACCACACTGGTAGGGCACAGTGTTGGACAATGCATCCCATAATATTTTCTCTGTGACAAATCTCAGATTTCTTTCTCTGATTACAGCCATAGCATTTTTCTTCTTTACCACTTCCCACAGAAAACATCTACTTTCAAACAAAGTAGAAATTTGTAACCACTTTATTATATTTTGATTATAATAAGAGTAAAATCCATAGGGTAAGGAGTAATTTTTCCTTTGCAAAAAGAGAGAATTTAGCTCAATTAGCTACTGTCATTCTGTAGATTACTCCAAGGATAACTTCACTTCTTTATTCTATTGTGTAAACCTAATTCTATTGTCATTAAAGAGAACAGATGAAAGGAGTTAAAGAAAACTAACTACAACAAATCTGGTACATTAGTTTTCCAAGCTGTACCAAAAGAAAAGGGTTCTGTTTCTGTTCTGTAGCTTTGCTTAGAAAGCAGTTAAGACCTCAAACCTATGAGCACCCATCACACTCCTCACCTGGGGTGGATGGGAGTTTCACAAAACTCTTAAGAGTCTCTACAGATGTTGAAGGTTTGAGGGATTCCTATGTAAAATAAGAGTTTTGACTACACTTTTATAGGATGTGTATGCAGTAAGTAAAAATTGGATTTTAGAATGTTTAAGGTTTCAAATGTGTAACCAATGTTGTCATTAATCTGGGTTGTCAAAGGAAAAGCAATGAAATGGTTCTACTGTGAGCCTACAACTGTAAGACTGCATGGAGTATGTTGTCCTCAGGATGAAGGTCTTGTTGTGCATCCAGATCTTGAAGAGGGATCCGCAGACTCAGAATTTAGCAATTATTCTTACCCTTTGCACTTTTAAGTTCTGTGAGCCTTCATAGGTTTAGGACAAAAGACTACTTGACTCTTGGTTTAACTGTCGTTATGTTCTTCAGGTAGACTTTCCATCTGTTCCTCTTCTTTCCCCCAACTATATCTGAAAAGTATCTGTTGCTTTTGGCAGTGAGCCTGTGTCTGTTGAAACAATGATTGCTGTGTAACTTCTTCCTTGACAGCAGAGCTTTTAAAACATGCAGCTTATGCCCTGGCCAAATCCCAAAGTGAGTATTCTCTGCTTCTCTCATTTGCAGGGCACAATCAAAGATCACTGGGAATGAAAAGTTTGTGGGGGAAAGCAGTTACATCTCTCTGTGGTATATCCATTAGTCCAAGCTGGAATATTATCTCAATTTGGTCTGCAGTGGGACTTAACCCTGGTCTCCCACATGTGAGGAGGGTGTTCCAATCACCTGGCTATTGGATAGTCTTGGTAAAATTCTCTGCTGAAGTTATTCCATATTGTATGAGTAGTTCCATATTCACGAGCTCAGCAAAGGAGAAATAAGAGGGGAATTACAGTAGTTTAGATGGTTAAGGCATTCATTCCTATAGAACATCCAAATTCAAGTCCTTTTTCTCTTCTCCTATAAATATTGAATCAATCGTGTGTAATGAAACAGCTTCAACAGGGAAAGTGCCACTAGAAAACACGTCGCAATCTGGTATGTAGGTACTTTGTGTTGTGGAAGACTTTGGTTCAAGCTCTCACATCAAATCAGCTACAATAGAGATCAGAAATAGGTCTCTCACCTAATCAATCAGCTTTTGGGTACAGTCAAATGAACAGACTCTGTACAACCCCTTCTTTTTCATTAATTGAACCATCCTCTAGGAAAAAAAAAAGTGTCACTGACAAGATGAAAGAATATACATATTATTTTTTTCTGCTCTCTTTGAAACATTGAATACTTGAGTGGCTTGATGTTAAGAACTGCATGTGCTCAGTAGTTAACTGTCATTACCAGATATGCATTCACAGGAGAAAACAATCAGAATGTCATGCTTGCTCAGTGCTGAGGTAATAATATCCCAGGCACAGTGGCCAGTGAGCTCTAGTGTAGGCAGGAATTCAAATATCTCATGCTGTCTAAATCAATGATAAAGGGTGCATTTAAATGGAGACTCCAGATAGTGTAAGATTAGTAAACTGTTTTGTGTCAGTTGGAAGTAATGAGGTAAAACTTAGCCAGTGCAAGAGTCCCATTTAAATGCAACGTGGTGAAAAAATCTACTGGACCTGAAGAATATCAGAAACACTCTGTACACAATAACAGTGGCTGTTTGGATAATAACTGCTAGTATGCCTGGAAAAATAGAAAAAACATTGGTTATATATAGTCCTTTTTGTACCTTAGCTCATATAAGCTGTTGCCAATTACTATCACAGCTAAATTAAGCAATTTATTTTCCTTTGCAGTCCACATGCAGTGAAGGGATAAAATGCTGATTGTGAATGGTGTGCAAGAAGTGTACAAAAAAGTCAATACAATGCAAAAATAATTTTATACAGTGCAATTTTTAGATTATATTTCAGTCTGAAGCTCCTAAGAGTGAAGGCACCTCAATCTTTTACAACCATTTGTTTTCTGAGGGCATTGGAAAATTCAGATCTCCGTTGTCTTACAGTGATACAGGTAATGTGCATTAAAGAGAAAATAGAGGAGTAATAGCTATAGTTACTTCAGTTGCTGCTTTATATATATAAACATTTATAGGGCACATGTGACATTTTTTCTTTTCTCAAAGTGGGAATTTATTACTCAAATGTTTAAATATAAAATATCAAAAATGTTTTCTTTCTCTCAGTTTTCACAGATGTTCTTTATTTTTAAAGTAAATATCAAAGATACTTAGAGCCAAATGCTGATCTCATTCTATATAACCAACCCTGCTAGTTTCAGTGCAGTTGGTTAAGCATGCCTGTTCATGGTTTTCTCCCCTCTCTTATTTTCCTACTTATTCTCACTGTTATATGCTTCAGTAAAGCTTAAGTTCCATATCTAATGCTGGATTCTCTTAGCAAAACTCCATGTGGCTTGTTCTGTCTCTGTCTCTCTCTCTATATATATATATATTTCACAATGGTAAAAGAAGACTTTGGTCTTTATTTAAAACTGTAATGAACCTACAGAGTAAAAGAAATGCTAGAGTTGCTGCAAGAAGATTTTATCAAAATATCTAACATGCAAGAGAAGAGGCTTTTTTTTTTCTATCTTGGGCTGATAACAGGACTGGAAACTGCAACTTTCATGTCCACAGTCAACATTTAACCATATGTTAGTTTACCATATGTTACAATATGTTTTATCAAATATATGGTAAACCTTCTGTGGATGCAGTCTTACATTGCCTTCATTATTGAAAATGATATATCTTTTACAAGGAGACTTCTAGCTGAAGTTACCTCAGTGGAAAGCTTTATAGAAGACAAGGCAAGAGGTAGTTTTACCTTTGATTCATTGATTTCCACAAGGACGTTACCATCTTTTGTTAGCTATTTATTTTTACATAACACTTCTATGTAGCAGCGAAGATGTGCTCTTCGTGTAATATACTGGATTAAAATCTGCTCTTGGTGCTTGGGTAAAATGCAGAGAACAACAACAAAAAAAAAAGGTTTGTTATAATATCCCTGATGTTATCTTCTAATCTTAGTTATCTAGACTGTTCTCTGGGTGAAAAATGTTGTACAACATGCATTAGGCAATATTAGGCTAGTCAATTAAGCAGTGCTTCTGTTGAGTAGAATAACTCCTTTATCACTACACACCATCAGAATTCTAATCCCTTCAAGCAATGAGTTTGAAGATTATTTTATGTTTCTACTGTACCTATTAAAAATATGCTATTCTTACTAAGCCTTGCTACAAGCTTTATTTTTATATTGCATTCTAGACTATTATTACTGTATACTGTCAGAGGGATGAATGTCACCAACACTGAGGAATATGAGAGCAGCTCCTAGTTCCTATGAATACTCTAGGAGTACTCTTTTAGGAGTACTAATACTCTAGGACTCTGGGAATACTTGGCAAATTTAAATGACAGAGTTGGGAAAATAGCTTGCAAATTACTGATAATCATCAGAGATCTTGAAAGCAATTTTTTAGTGGAGAATAATCTTCATATTTTTGGATTCAGGTAGGTAGATAAGGCAAAAACAGTTTCAAACAGACATTGAAATAAAGACAGAATGAAAAGATTTATTATGGAATGGGAACACCTCTAGTCTTAAAAAAGCAGTAATAGGTTGATCAGGATTGCTAAGGGAAAAGGTGATGCATAGCTGTTGGTGGGTTTTATTGTTTTTATTTTAAGCACAAGTTTGATTTCTGGGACAGTTTTTCACATACATTCATTATGATTAGAAAAGACTCCTGCTCAGAGCTTGGATCCCACTCTTCTGTAAACATTTCTATAGGAGCACTAAGATTCTGGTCATAGGCACTTGCCCAGTGTCCTCAGGAAGTCAAAGCTCACGCTCTGGAACTCAGGTCTTAATTACACTGGATGCTTCTATGGGCAAACTCAAGGTTACACCAAGGAATATTTTAGGTTACACCAAGGAATATTTTAGAGTTCTGGAGCAAGTAAAGGAGTTTGAGTAGACGCAGTTTCAGATTGCTTTAGTGCACTTTGCATTAATCAGTTCTAACTGTCTAGGTTTCCCTTGTCTGAAGGTTCTCTGATGCATGCTGCTATGTCACAGGTTTTGCTGCATTTCTTTGCTCGTGTCTGCAGTCTTATTTGCTACTGTCATGAGCTTTCAAACCTTCTCTCATGCCTTGTTCAAAGTTACTACTGAAAGGTGATTCTGACAAAGAAATGGAAAAGGGGAAGTATTATTTCATACTTTGAGAGAAGCTATTTCATCTCTAGTTATTTCAACTTTGGATGTTACAATTATGGAATCCTTATTTTAAAAAATACTTAATAATAATAATAAAAGATTGTTCTGTGTGCAAGGTGCAAGTAGAATCAATTCAGGTAGGGTATAACAACTTTTGATGTAAGCTTATTGTACTTTTTCTGGGTTTTAAAATTATTGTCTCCTCTTATCCTTCATGAATGTCAAGAGAACTCCACAATAGTTAATGTGAAATGACACACAATGGCAAAAATACTTATGTTTTCCAAAGTTTTAGTGATATGACTCTTGATAGTTCCACTTCCTGTAGTGTTTTAATGCTTAATTGTGGGAGGATTTATCCACAGTATCTGTTGTCTAGTATTATTTTTATACAGAGGGATAATACAATTATCCTCTAGTTTTTATCTTTTCTCTCTACTCCCTTAATAATTTTCTATTTCTATTTACAGAAGTAAAATCAAAAACAGTAAGGGGTTTTGTTTCTTTGTGCGTTTGTTTGTTTTGGAGTTCTACAACCCACCTTATTCATCTTTTTATTTATCTTGAACTTCCGGTCACTGTTTTGCATTGTAGTACATAGGTTGCAACATCATCATCAGGGTATATCTAAACCAAGAGAAGAAATGTCAGAAAATTGCAGGTGGAGAGGAGAAGATCAATGCCACATATACTGTAATATTTCAAACACTGTGCAACAACCAGAAAATGTACAGTATATTATATGGAAACCACTTTCAAAACAGTAGGTCTGTTTGTATAAGAAAAATGAACGGTTTTAAACCCACAGAAATTCCTTTACTGACATGTTCTTTGTTCTTTAACTTTATTTATTGGTATTTAAATGCATTATACAGGAACAAATCTTTTTATAGACACTGCAACAGATGGTCAAACACCATGCTTACCTACAATTATATCTAACATCAGTATGGATGGTTATATCATCAGAGACAATAAAAGAACAAATGTTCACACGCAAATCTGAACCATTAAAGGCCCAAACTACCCTGAAGAAATCCAGTAAGCCAAATAATGTCCAGAATCTACACCTGATGCTCCCAACACTGGAAAGTCTGTTAAATGTAGAGAACTGTTAGAGTTCCTCCCAGCTTAATTTATTACTTTGTGTAAATGAGTTTAAATTACGTCAGCTAAAGTCATGTACTATATATATGTTTAAATCACAGCTTTTAAAAACATTTCTAAGACAGGGGTTTTAAAACCTTCAAAGTACAATGATGCCTAAAATGATAAAATACTAAGTGTTTTCATTTAGCTAGAAAAAATAGTTCTAGATAAACCACAATAATAATTTCTTTTGACTTTGGAAAAAAGCCAGCAAATCAATTATTAGCTCAGCATATTTGCTGCAACAGAAAGTAACCCTAACTTCCATATGGCTGCAGAGACAAACGCTGTTTCAAATGTGGATACTTCTACATAAAGATATTTCATGGCCATCTTTCTCACAGATAATCAGCTTACTCAGACCTGGCCTGATTAGTGGGACACTTATGTAGTCAAAACAGGACTTAATAGTGCTTAAATATCTGCCTGTGGAGAAAACATAAAAGGTGGCTGCAGTAGCCACCTATTCTCAAGTAATTCCTCTCAAGGTTATTACAGGTTGGCTAGCTGATAAAAGGATGCTATCGTGTTTTCACCTCTGATGCAGACTAAATAAATTTGTGCAACTTGCATTTTAGTATTTTGCAATGTAGATAGATAAAAATATTCTTCAGTATATTTTCCTTTCAACACTAGTGATATGGCTTTCATTGTTGCTCTAAAACAAACCACACGCAATATTGAAACTCTAATTCACACAGGTAAAGATTAGACTTGACCCAATGTTTTGGCTGCTTAAGCACTCACCTTTGCATTTATTGTCTGTCAAGTTTTCCAGAGTGGTCTATTCAGTATAATTTCCCTCAAGTGACTGGTCAAAATTTGTTTGTGTTTCTGAGTGTCTGTGCTGGAGGGAGTGCTGGAGTTGCCATTCCTGGAGGCTTTTAAGAGGTGTGCAGATATGGCACTATAATTGCCATGGTTCAGTGGTGGGACTCGATAGGCCAAGTTGACAGTTGGACTAGGTGATCTTGAAGGTCTTTTCCAACCTAAATGATTCTTCTTCTTTATCACTTCCAAGTGATAGCTGTATACACGTGTAAGAGACCTGATAGAAGCATGTCAGCCATTCAAGAGGGTTGGAGAGGAAATGCTACCTCTGCAGCATTTGATGTCTTTTATGATTCTATAAATGAAGATCTGAACCTGAATCATCTCTATCCAGAGCTGCACAAACCACTGGAAGACATCAGATGGGAAATTCCCCTCAGTACTCCTCCACCAATATCCCTTTCAGCAGAACCCAACTGAGAAGTGCTACATACAATTTCTTCCTCTTCCTTCTTGAATGACTGGCACGCTTACATCATGTCTCTTACATACACATAGAGCTATCATGTGGAGGTGACAAAAATCAAAAGTAGATGATTATTCTGATTCCCTGTGCAATCTTTCAGATTTTATTCCCAATAATTTGTATGTGATGTGGCAGGAGAGGAGAGCACCACTTAGCTAATGGAATGACCCTATGGGATTCAGTAACAGAAGTTTTACAAAACAAAAAACAGCAGTTAGTTAATCTGCGATAATGACTACATTATCCTTTGACTCCAACTCCTTAATACTCTTCAATGTTTTATAGTCAGATTGTGCCATGATAATACAATTTCAAATGTGTTTACTAGAAAGTTTCTTAACACAGTATTTATGCCCCAGTCACTTACCTGCTGGAGAGGCTTCATATTCAAACATAAATTTAAGACTGTAATCCCCAAATGGTTTGCTATGATTTCCAAACCTGTCAAGCAACTGGGGCTGATTTTTCATTTCCAAATGCAAGGTAAATTGCTTTCCTGTTATTTTAGCTAAGCCTGGAGGATTCTTCTCTGCATTTCACCCCATTCCTTTTGCAGAGAACAAGCAGTCAAAAAGAAACTTTTAACTTATGGCATTAAACTTAAAAGCAAGAATGTCAAAAACACCACCAATGTATGAATGAAAGCAGGATGCAATTCAGATTGCATCCCAGTAGTAAATGCTGGAGCATTACCATCTCCAGATCAGTGTTCTGGCCTCAACCTGTCCCCTGGGGGGTAAAGTGGTCCTGCCTGTGCCTTGGTTTCTGCCAGTGAAGTTGATCCCACATACCTGAGTGGAACCACAAGCCCTTTGAACTGCTTCCTGACCTGAGTGTACTTGTATACATTTCTGTACTTAAAGAAGAATTTGACCACCTAAATGACAGAGTAAAACAAAACTAAAAACTGACCAACAAAACCAAAACAACCAAAACCAGCCAACCAATCAAATCAAATCAAAACAAAATAAAATAAAAACTTTCATTAATGAAGTTGCTGCATTTATCGTTGCAGATCTATATAGCGAATGAGCAGAAAATCTTTAAAGGGAAAAAAGAAGGAACAGAAGAAGAGAAATTGGGAAAGATTGCTGGTGAAAAGTAGCCTGGTCATGCTGCTTCCAGCCTGTGAAAGCAAGCCTTGCAATATAGTTTAGCGTGCTTTGTTTTACAGTAGACAGATGTTTTGTCATGGCATGATTGTCTGCCTTTGAATTCAAATGGCATGATATCAGTCTCCTGAGCCAGAAGAACCTTTCTCGTTGAGCTATTATCTTCATGGTATTGGATTATATAAAATTAGAGTTTGGTGAACATTTTGTTTAACTTTTATGTACATTTTCATTTCTGTAGAAAGACAGTTTGGCTACTTTTAATATGATGCAAAGTCTTTTTTTTCTGCATTAAAGGACATACTTAATAGACAACAAAATGGAGTTTATGCTTGTACTTAGTTAACTTACAGCCACTTGCTCCTCATTTGTAAACTGGTACTGCTATTTTGAAATCACCGTATTACTGTATGTATGTTGACTTTGATCAGCTGAGCATTTTTCCATATATATATTTTAGTTATGATTCCTAAAATTATTATTCTAGCTGTGACTTGAGCTCCTTTTCTTAATCTCATACTCTGAAAATAGCAACTTCCTACTACTTTCATAAAATTCAAACTGTGTTACTCTCCAGCTGGAAATGGGGATTATAATATTGTCACTTTTAGCATAAGTAAGGTTATTAATTGGGGTTTGTATGGCAACAAGCCAATATTAATAGGAATAAATTAACAGGATATAATTAAAAACACTTAAAATTCAGGGAAATATTAAGTCACTGAAGAACATAAACATGGAATTTAGGGACCATATTTTACACAAGTATACATGTAATTCTCCACAGATTATGGAATTATATCTGCACACAGAATAATTGTGTGATTTATGCTAATTCACACTGCTATAAATGAATGTGAGAGAGTCCTGAAATCAAGGCTTAGGAAACCTTAAAAATGGTTACTGGTTAGAAGACCACACTAAGGTCAAAAAAAATAAAATTAAATTAATTCATAGTAGATTTTAATACAATTTAAATAGATTCTGTAATACAATTTCATAGTGCTAATCATGTGTTTGTAGATCTGGATGCCTAAAGTATGTTATAGATATTTCAGAAAGCTGCAGTAAAGCATGTTTTTAGTAAAGGAAACTTAAACCAGCCTAAGTATTCCATGATTATTTAGTTGAAGTCTTTCTAGATATTTTTTTTCATTCAGTAAATTATTCATTAATATGAGATTACTTCTATATTTATTGCCTTAATCAGGAAAGCTTATGAGCAGAAGCTTTCTTAGGGGCTACTGAGAACCTCTGAAATGTTGCAAATAATATATAAACCCAAATTCAGATCTTTTTCTTTTCTCCTTCACACATGCATGCAAGCGAGCATGCACACACACACAATTCATTCAGTCTTTCTCCTCATTTCAAAGCCCCATGCTCTGTTTTATAGCTATGGTGATCTGCCCGGTAGTCAATATTCACCCTGCAGGCTAGATGAATTCTCAAGAAGGTGGGGAAGACTTTTCTTTGTACAATGGTAAGCAATGCAACATAATTGTGCTGCTGTGGGTTTTTCAGTTGGTTGGTTGTTTTTGTTGTTGTTGTTTTAGTACTATCCACTGGAAAATGTATTTGGAAATAAATGCAACCCATAATGATATTCTCATGAAACAAGTGATGCTTGGCTTACTGAAAACCAGGGGGAAAATAATGACATAAAAATCTTCCTTTCTCAGGAGCAGAGAGCAAAAATTATATCTAATTGGACAGTTGTGAATCAATGAAAGTGTGTACTCTTTCATGCATCTTGGCAAAAAGTCAGGCTTCCAATGTATAAGAAATCAGGATCAGAACACTTCTAGAATAAAATAATTTCTTACTTTGCATGTTCTAGGATGGGATAAGATAACTTTGATCTCTCCATTTGAAATGTATTCCATTTCAGTCCTGAAGCTTTTCTGAAATATGATGGAAAAAACTTCACTTTCACCTTTTTTGAGAAGATTAGCACTAAATTTAAACATCTATTTCATAAATCTGTTAAGAGAATAAACAGTTGTAAGTTACCACATTTTGCTGTCATGTATGCTGCAGTCACTTGAGTCCATTGATAGAATTACAGTTGTTCCTAGTTTCTATTTTGTATTATATTATGTATTTCTGTGTTCTCTGATTCTACTTTCTGCATATCCCTTCAATACATCTTCAGTATTTCGTAGATCTTGTGATGACATACTTTTGGATACTTTTTTCACACTCCTTCAGTGATGCTGATTCTTGAATTTGATGGGTATGGCATTGCAGCTGTAATTTTGGTTAGATAATAATGAAGTTTATTTTTATCCAATTGTTCCTTCTAATTATTTTTTAATTATTTATTTATATTTTCATTACAATTCTTGTATTATTTATATACTTCTTGTTTCTTAGATGTATTATCTTGGTGAAGAACCTGGAATAGAGCCATGAACCAAGATTAATTGTTCCTAAGTCTGTGTTTAGAAAGCTATAGAAAAGTACTGTGAAGAAGGAAGGTAATGCTAAAGGTGTCTGGAAAGATTCATATGCTTGAGATGCGTATTTTATGATAATTTTTTTTGAATGGAAATGCAGCCACAACAGTGGAGAAGTCAGTTACAACAGGTTTTTCTTTTTTAGTTGTTGGGATTCAGTTACAGTATGGGTCTAAGGAAACCATTTCTTTGAAGGACAGTGGAAGGGGAATTACTGACAAGAGAGTGTCCTGCCGAAAAGAAATTCAATACTTACGATGATCTCTAATGAATTTAATAAATCAGAGACAAATCCTAAGTTATTATGTTTGCTAGCAAAAATCTTCTCTAAACAGAAGGGGCGTAAGCAGCAAGTAACTTGCTCTGGAGATATCCTCCCACTCTTCACATCAGTGCAACTGACCAGGGAGAGAAGGAAGAAATGATGAATGTTAATAGACTTGCTTAGGGTATAACCGATAGAGATTTACAGAGACATAACTTTTCAAAGAAATAGGGAATTTCTATTCCTTCCGGTCCTCAAGAATAACAGACCTCTTGTGTTGAGAGTAGAGTTCTCTCCCTGTTGTAACAGGGATATTGTAACAGCTATGGTAAACAATTTTTACTCAAGCTGTAATCTGAAATTTAAAAGTAAGTTTTTTCAGTCATGTTTCATTTCTCTTTTGATCAGTTCACTGGGTGCTTCTTCATTTAATACACGCAAGTTGCTGCATATAAGTTAAAACATCAAGGTATCCTACTGTCTGAACCACTCAGGAGTAAGCTACATATAAAACAAAACATCTAGAGTAAGTAGTTGAAAATATTGTTCAACAAAATATTGTAGTTCAGTAGAGGACTAGAAAGGTTTGAAACTGGAAGATTAAAATTCAATCATATTATTTAGGAAAAACCCATGAAAACAACTATTCAACAAATACTATTGAGTCCACTAAGTCCGGGAGCATGTGTTCAATCTCATGTGTATTATTCGTCAAACATGAGCAATGCATGCAGCATTGCTACCTGTCATAGAAAATTATATGGTCCAGCCTTAAGAAGTAAGGTCTAGTCATGACAATTTCTGACAGTGTTAAAAAGTGGCATACATATATATATATACACACACACAAACATATATACATATGTGTATGTGTATGTCAGTTACATGTTCACATATCACAGGATATTCTTCTAAAAACACAAGTGGATGATGCAGGTTCCTTTTCTACTCATCTAAAATCTTTGTGCTTGATTCATTTTCTTCTTTCTTGAATTCATTTGGAGTGTTTTTATTTCATGATCTAGAATATGAAATTAAGGTGAAGAAATATTTTTTCCTATTCATTTATTTACTATAGGTCCAGATAAGGTTGCTTCTTCTCATTTTTGTTTTCTAAGAAATTTTTCAAGCTGCCAAATAGACCTGTCATTTCTAGTAACATCATATATGGTGAAAAAGCGGGTATTGATAAGAAGTATACTCTTTTATTTATTTCTTCATCAGCTCTGTGGAGGGGGAAAGGGAGGCCTAGAGGAGAATTTTTTCATTTCTCCAGTTTAACAATTTACAGTGTAAATGATTGCATACAGCAGTCCTATTCATAGAAATATAAAAATGGAAGACTGCAGGATGTCATCACAGTCCCAAAAGAGTATCAATTATATTTAAGTAGTTCTAGAAAGACTTGTATCTAAGCTGTTCTGAAATAATTCCAACATTGGAGATTCTACCATCTTGTAGGCAATCTTTTATACCGCTTCCCTATCCTTACTGTTGAGGTTTTCATAATATCTATCCTGAATCTTAATTGCTTCAGTATAGTACATTTCTCTTTGTCCTATCCATCATTGTTATTGAGAACAGGTTATTTCCTTATTCTTTTGAAATTGCCTTTTATGTATTTAAAGGTTATTATCATGTTCCCTCTAAGCTGTCTCCTCTCTAGACCAATTCTTTCAAACTTTAGCACAGCTCATGTTCTCTAGACTCTGGTCATGTTGCTCTCCTCACTGTTCTCTCAATTGGCTCATGTCTTCCTGGAGTGTGATATACAAAATTGTACCTGGTACTCCTACTGAGTTTTATTAATGCTGAGCTGAGGGGAAGAATTATTCCACAATTTTGCAGGCTATTCTTGTGTTTGCACATTCCAATACACTGTGAGCAGATGCCAGCTCCAAGTGTCACCCTGAGCCATGCTCAAGCATGAAGGCTCTCAGTAAAGCCAGACAACTAAAAACAAGCACTGATTATTTTACCCTCCCACATAGCTATTAAATAAACACGATCAATATTTATTGAAGATTTTTTGACTGAAAATTCTCGGAAAAAAGTCTTCATCTTGAAGAAGAATGCATCTGCTGTTCACCACAACCAGATAGTAATGATCAACATTTACTGATTTAGGAGTACTTTTCTCATCCTAATCAACAGCCACTGGAGGTTTTGTACTTTTATCAAGACAGAAACCATGCATTGCAGGTTAATGTCCAGGTTTGTGTTAATGCTCTCATTTTTCTCAATCCTTATGTTTATAGTCACCTAGGTCAAAAAAATTCCTAACGTGGCTTATGTATTTAATATTGCTAAACATTGCTGTAATATCTGCTGTTCTCAGTGCTGTGACCAAAACCTTTGTGGTACAGCAGTTTGTCCTTTCCCTATGAAAAGATTAACTTAGAGATTCTAAATAAAATAGCAAAAACCTGGCTATTGTTTACTGTGTAGGTCTGTATTGAATAGTAGCGCAGAATTCCCTGCTGCTAGTCATTTTTACATTCAGCATTTTTGCAAACCATAGCAGTACAGAAGGGAAGAAGCAAACTTCAAATGTGTAACTAGAATTTTCCTTCTGGGGAAAAAGAAAAAATTGTGACTGCTTATTTCTGATCTTCGTAAGTGTAAGGAAGCCTTTATCGTATTGAGCTATCGTATTGGGCTTTACTGTGTAGGGCTACAAAGATGATAAAGGGCTTAGAAGGGCTACAAAGATGATGAAGGGCCTAGAGGGGAAGACGTATGAGGAGCAGCTGAAGTCACTTGGTTTGTTCAGCCCGGAAAAGAGGAGGTTGAAGGGAGACCTCATGGCGGCCTACAGCTTCTTCACAAGGGGGAGTTGAGGGGCAGGCACCGATCTCTTCTCTTTAGTGAGCAGTGATAGGGCCCACAAGAATGGTGTCAAGCTGCGACGGGAGATTCAGGTTGGATATCAGGAAGAGGTTCTTCACCAAGAGGGTGGTCACACACTCGAACAGGCTCCCCAGGGACGTAGTCACGGCACCAAGCCTGTTGGAGTTTAAGAAACATTTGGACTGTGCTCTTAGTCATATGGTCTGAATTTTTGGGTAGGCCTTTGTGGAGCCAGGAATTGGACTCGATGATCCTTGTGGGTCCCTTCTAACTCAGGATATTCTATGATTCTATTGCTTATGTGTTACACACACACACACACACACACAAACAAACAAACAAAAAAGCAAACTAACATTTTTTGCATACCAAAAAACATTTTCATACAGTAGGTTGTATAGTTGAAGCCCTCCTTGAGTGGAGAAGTTATTTTTGAAGTTTTTAAGGCTGTGAGCTGTTTCTACCTGTTCAATAGCTCATTACAAGCTAAATGTAATTATATTATACTGTATATAGATCCAGTTTTCTGGAAGAGTTCCACAAGAAGCAAATGCACTTGGGGGTGTACTACATACCTAATGGATATTATTTTTGATGACATAAACATTGCTCTAAATCTCTTTTTGCATTAATGATAAATTGATCTTTAGTATGAAGTAGGTGAGAATAATAATAATAATAATAAAGTTTCTAATAATTTATAGTTAGCATTGTTTTTGCTGGAACACTTTAGCACTAAGGTACTGTCCAAGTCCTTATCTTGTGTTAATTTCATTCTGGTCAATGGGATGTTGGCTGAAACCATCCAACAAACTGCCCTTTGACTCTCACTTTGTGGCTTCTTCCAGAGCATATATATCAGAGCTTGAAAGTATACAGTGCCATGAACATTACTGTCATGTATATTGCAATTCAAAACCTCTTCTGTGATTGTAATTCTAGTGTCAAAATTCACTTTTAGCCAAATGAGGGTTGCTCATTGTCTCATATAACACAAGCACAAATCTTCCAATAGGAAGGTAAGGAACAGGGATACTGCTGACAAGCTTTGTGTTAGGTTGTGGAATCCCAGGCAAGTTACATCACCCTTATATGCAACAAAATGTGGAGCACAGGCCCCGTTACATATCCAATGAACAGTGTATTCCCTTTAGGTGCTTGATACTGAGGGTTTGTCTTACCACCTGAACTGATATGGATGGTGTGGCCCCATTTCACACTGACCTTTATCACAAGAATTTTAAGTTTAAATATGGCAGATGGAAACTGAGGTACTTAATAGCAAGCACTGTGAGCTTATATCTAAATATTTAATCTTTCTTCAGTACTTTTGCGCTCCTTGAGTAGGAATTGAGTGAAAATGAGGTTTTCAGAGCATTATTCAGAATAGTTTTATTAAGTAAAGTGAACTGATTTGAGCTATAGGAATTAACTAGCTTTGACTTTAGAGGAAAAAAAGTAATTAGGAGAATATTTTTTCAACCACAGACAAAAAAAAAAGTGATGAAGAAAAGGCATCTAAATTTATTAAACCAAAACCTCAAAAATGTTGAAAGGGAACATTATTTTCAAAATAAAATCATTTTTTAAAATGTGATGCTTTAATTTTTATAATGTGTTTCCTTTATTTTTCAGTACAAATAATTTGAAAACTTTTTATATTACTAATTGAAAAAGTTTCACTACAAGTTTTTTCTCGGCTCCGCTGGTTTCATTGCTTTGCAAAGCACTTCAATATATTTGGATGAGAAGGACTATTACTAAGCTTTTTTTAAACAAAGCACACACAAATCAGTAGTATATGTAGCATGAACTCCACTAAAGAAAAAACATTTCTGCAAGAGGCGGGGATATGGAAAAAAATATAATAATTCATATTATGTGATTGTCTTCCACCAGTGCATGGCATAATTCTGATTAAAATTACTGGTATTACTTTGTGTGCATCAAAGGAAAAACAGCTCCAGGAACTGACATCCTGTTAAATCTGAAAGAGCTATTATAGGTTAGTGGTTCAATGTGGTGGTTTTTGAAAACTTCCTAATGAAAAACCAATATGTATTATGCCCCTAAGCTTTTCTGGGCAGTAAAGCTGAACTGTGTAACCAAACATGGCCAGCAATGCACCCATATTTTATATTGAAATTTATGACAGTTTTAACGTGCGAAAATTCAAATAACATGTTTCAGTCCTTTTTATCCTTTTTAAAGGCCCCATTTGTCTCATTTTACTTCTTAGAAACAAAAATAGATACAAAGATGTTAAAGGCTTAGAAAGCTAGCAGTCTTAAAAATACGTACGCATCATGTAGTTTTTCTCTGCACTGTTTATTATGTACTGAAATAAATAGGTGAAATTAGACAAGTTCTGATAGAGCCATAAAATTGCAGCTGAGAAATCTTGCATTTTCTTTCCTGTTACAACCTGTTTTTGAAAGATGTTTGTTGTGACTCTTCATTTTAATTATTTAGTAGGTGCCTTGCCTTAGCTGAGAAAAAGTTTAATGTAATTTAGTAAAAACCAACCAAACAAAACAACAGGTACAAGTTAAATCATTTTCTGTTCTGGCTATCTTCATAGGTGCTGCTATTATTTGCGTATATGTTAACGAGAACAGGTTTGGTCCTACAAACCTGCTTTACAGTGATAATCCTTTCCCATGCAAGTTGTCCTCTTAAGCAAAGTTAATCAGATATTTACAGGATTCCCATTTATCTATGTATAAAAACTGAGAAAGGCCCACGCATCCATAATTATTCCAAACATTGGCATTTATTATGAAGCAATCTCTAAGTGCTTTAAACACAGTATTGGCTCTAATCCTACGCTGAACATTCATTAGAGCTTTACAGTTACAAACTCATACATGCAGAAGGCTTAATCCTGCAATGCACTGTTTAATAGCGCTTGAAGATGAAAGCAGTTGAAACCTTTCAGCTTTGGTATTAAGGGTATAATTCTGCCAAGCCCTACTCATGCAAATAATCTTTATCCTTATGACTGATAACATTGACTTGGCTCGTCAATTAGCTATTAAGTGACTAATGGTTTGTACTGATTTGCCTGAGGTTGCACTGAAAAGCTGTGGCAGAGGCAGATGGAGAACTTCCATCTTATCCATATTATCAAAAGGAAGTGTAAGATAATGTTACAGACATCACCTGATAATCTAGCCACAGAACTAGCAAATTTTACAGTGTCATAGGATAAGAAACGTACCATGAGAGTAAAATGTGAGTAGCTGTCTTTATTTGAATGCTTCAACAAAATTCTGTATATTTTCTGTATTAGAATCACCTATAATTGTCCTTAGGAAAAGAACAGAATGTGTATCACCAGATATTCTCGCTCATTACATTAATTATCTTTAGCTTGTGTAGTAGCTTAATTTTTCTTGCTCTATCAATAGGCTTGCTCAAAGGAGTGCAATATAAAGGGTTTTATCTGTGTTATTGATTGGCAAGGAAGTGATGTGTTTGGGACTGTTGGAGCTTCTCTAGTGACTATTTATTTAAACTGGGGGTAAGAAAACACAACAGTATTACTTGAAAAAATAACTAGAACTTTCATTTAACATTACAAAAGAGGGCATTGCTTAATCCCTGAAGTAGGAAATTGCTTTTCTTCATGATCCATTGCTTTCATACTGTTTCTGGCTGCTGGTGCTAAAGGAAAGAAAAACTGTGTTCTCGTGTTCTCACTCAGTTTTCACTGTATCTGTTTTCTTATCCTCTGTGAAAACTTGGCTGCTAATTTGTTGTTGAAGTGAATAAAGGAAGAGGGGAGCTTGCTTTTTTTAATTTTAATTTTTATTTTTTTTTTATAATGGAAATCTTGCAAGTATGGAAGCAAAGCAAAAATTTACGTGGGAAACAGAAAAATGAAATTCAGTATTTGAAATAGTATATCAAAGATGAAGTCATATGTGATGTCTATTCTTTGAATTGCTGGTATAAGCTTATACCTAAATTCAGCAGTGTGTTCCCAGAAGAATGTTACTAAAGAGTGTCTTTTCTTGTGTTCTGATCTTTTCATATACAGAGATAAAGCAAGTAACAATTAAAAGCAAAATGCATAGCAGGCTGGAAAAGATGCTATCTTGTTTCACCTTGCTTAGAACTCTTTTTTTTTTTAAAGTAACTATTGTTTTAATTGCTTTTAATATGCATTACAAAATTATAGTGAGTTACAGCTCAGGGCTGGAAAATGCTAGCAGACTGTAATTACACGATTATTTAACTTCAGAAGTTACAATATTTAGTTAGTGATTCTGTGGGATTGTCAGGACAGGTCACAGAGTGCTTTCTAAAGTAATTAAAAGTCAGCAGTTGTGGTTTATATTTTTCCCCTAGCAACAGCAGAAGTTATATTTTTCTCTTCTCCTACCAGCAGTGACTTCTGTTTCTTTTTAATATTCTGATTGCTTTTTATTTTTTTAACCAATTAGTCTTGTAAGTTAATCAAAGGTTATGCTAGCAAAATAGCAATCTGAAAATAATTATCATAGTGAGTTTTTGATACTGGTGTGTAACACAAATGAAACATGTAGGTTTTATTCTGAGGTTTGGCTTGTGCTAGCTATATGAGGAAAATAGCAAGGCCACACCATATGCCCAATAAAAGCTTCATTAGAAAGGCATTAGTAGATTAATCCAGGTTAGTCTGTGGTTTATTTTATTTAGAATGTAATAAGGAAAGTTCATTAGTTTGCAGCCTTAATGTTCTCTACTGTACCTCAAAGCAACCAGTAACAATTCCTGTGAGACTCCACAGATATCACTGACACCTGTCAAGATAAACACATGGCTCTCTAGGGGAATCATCTTGGCAACATAACTGAGGAAATCTGGATAAAAGTAAGTCTTTCACACACAAAAGAGTGTTACACATTATAAACTTGATTAATGATTTTTCACATGCCTCTGAGGTCATATATCTCACTTTAAAGTAGAAAAAAAAAAGTCAAATCAATCTCTGAAGAATAAATATTTTGGAATGTACAATACTGCTTTTGGAATGTATTTTGAAGAACTTGAAGGATGTAGAATTATGCAATTTGAATTGGGCCTCAGAAAGGCTGTCTAAGACCAGCAATTGAATTTTCCATCCCCCCAAGGGCTAATATATTAGATTACAAGGATTATTGTAGTGACAGTATTTGTGCCACTACATTTAAGATTATGTCAGCATTTCCATTTGAAACCTGTGTGTTCAGAGGCTCATAACTCAGCTATAGACATTTGCTTGGCACTACAAATATGTTTTCTGAACACGGTCTCTCCACAATTGTTATACTTTAAAAAAAAAAAAAAAAGTGCTTAAAGCTAAATAAATATTTGGGCATTTCAAAGTTACGAATGCCAAAAGTTAACGCTGTCCTATAACAACTCTGCTTTTAAATTTTGTAATTTCTACATCTAATCTGTAGTACTACTGCTGTCAGGGGTCAGAAAGAATGTGTTCAGGAGCAGACAATGGCAGCAAGCTGCCTTGCTTGTTGCCCCATTCTTTGACAAAACTGTTACAGGACTAATGCACTGCGGGAAGGCAGGAGGTGGAACTGTACAGCCTCTTCTCTTCCAAGGCTTGAAAGGATGGGGGACACCTTAGAAATCATGTCAGGAAAATATGCTTAACAATGTAATAATAGAATTGTAGAATGGCTTGGGTTGGAAGGGACCTTAAAGATCTAGTTCCAAAGCCCCACACCATGGGCAGGGACACCACCCACTAGATCAGGTTGCTCAAGGTCACATCCAACTTGGCCTTGAACACTTTCAGGGATGGGGCATCCACAACTTCTCTGGGATACCGTTCCAGTATCCAAACACCCTCATAGTAAGGATTTTCTTCATAATATCCAATCTAAATCTACCTTCTTTATTTTAAAGCCATTACCTCTTGTTCTATCACTACATGTCCTGATAAAGAGTCCCTTCTCATCTTTCCTTCAGGCCCCCTTTAAGTATTGGAAGGCTGCTATAAGGTTTTCCTCAGAGCCTTCCATTTCTTCTCCAGGCTGAACAACCCCAACTCTCTCAGGTTCTCTCCACTGAACGGGTGTTCTAGCCCTTTGGTCAGCAAGCCTGCCTCTGGACCTGCTGTAATAGGCCCATGTCTCCTGACTATTCTTAACTTTAGGCACTTGACAAACATCATTTAGAGCTCCTCCCATTACCTGTGGTCTTCCCACCTCCGAAAAGGCCATCAGCTCTGCCTTGCAAGCTCTTTAAATCCAGTTTCCCATCTTAAAGTCATTGCACTTTGAGTTTAGTTTTAGCTTGGTCACGACATGGCATTTAATATCCTAGCTGTATGATAATAACAGGAGCTACAGAACAAGCCAATACTCAGACTTTTCCTATTTCTGGTGATCTTTTTAAACAAATAGGTTTTGCTTACACTTCGTATGTTTGTACTGAACACAGAAGAGTGCAACTCTGGATTCTGTTATTGGTATCTGTCACTGATCCCATCAAACTTCAAGATGACTAATTTTCAACCTATTTTAGTGTGTCTTTTGTTGTTGTTTGTTTGTTTGTATTTTGTCCCTAGCTGAAGCATTTGCTGAGGAGTTGAAATTAGAAGCATTTAAGCTGTAGTCAGGGATCTCATTCTCCTGCAGTTATACAGTGCCAATTCCTGTGGCAGCACTGGTGAAAATCAAAGAGACTTCTGCAGGTTTGGCAGCCATCTAATTGCCCATAGAACTAACTGCTCATGTGGTAGTCCAGAGAGAACATGAGTACATCCTGCCCTGCTTTATACAGGACAACAAATCTCTTAAATACCTCCATGTATATACATGTGGATTTGGCCTTAATTCCTGTGGCTTTATATTGAAATGAAAAGGTGGACCTAGCCAAAGTGTTAGCACCATTCAGACAAATTTATACAGAGAGGGAAGGGAAGATGGCATTGCAGCACTGTCGGCCAGCAAAAGACAACTCCCAGTGTAGTATAGGCCATCCTCCTTAAGGCAGGTCAAACCAGGGCTAACTCTAGCCACTAGTGGCTGGACTTGGCAAAGTGCCTTGAAGACTGATAGACCAACTAGGGCTGTTTTGGACCAAGAGTGAGCTTGCTTTCAGAGCCAAAGTTCCCTGCTGGAAAATGTTTTCCAACCAGTCCCTTCTATTCTAAATTGAAGGGATCTGGCTTATATGCATAGTTTCAGTAAAAAGAAACAAAACAAAAATCAGCTTGGTTTTGACAGCAAGGAATAGAAAGAAAGAGATTACTGCTGTCTTTACACTTGTGGAGTCAAGAAACGTTTAATGTGAAGATTTAAGCCTATTTGATTGGACAGATTTATGGACAGAAAGACTTATTAGCTGTTGAGAGATTTATTTTTTTGCAATACATACATAGAGAATACCTGTACTACAGAGAAAGGAGCCATTGTAAACTCCCTGTTTCATATGATATAATTAATCTATACAAAAGAAAAAAAAAAAGTTAAGTAATCACCTAATACTGAAATTTGTGTATTTTATGACTACACAGATACTCCGTGCATCTCTCCTAGAATCACATTTGTCACCTTCCAAGACTCTTAGTAGTTTGTGTGATACACTGTATTGGCTTCCTTTCTAAAGTAAAGGGTTTCTGCCCTCTCTCTAAATTATGGAGGGTTAGGACACAAACTGGTTGTGATTCCTATTCCCTGATGACAGGCCTAAATTCCCTAAAGAGGCCTAATCTTACAACTCATTAGTTTTTGAAAGAGACACTTTCTTCTGTTTAAAAGAGAAAAAATAACACATTCAATGGAAAAATCAGACATTTGTACTCTTGAAAGATCAGGGATATAGGTCCTGGAAGTCATCAGAGTTTATAGGAGTAAGTGCTTATAGGTTAAACCTAACAGCTTGAACATTTTCTTCTCTAAGCCGTTGTCTGTCAGATAGATAAGCATAAGTTCTGTCCCACTTAATTGCAATCAAACAATTTCCACGGGTTTTCAAATGAAATGAGATTCCATCCACAGCAGTGGAGAAAAGTTACAATAGAAAAACATAGCAAAAGTGTTCGTTGAACAGCATTCTCTGTAATACAGACACATATTTGTAGAGCTTTTTTCTATCCGAGTTTGCTGCACAGTATTTGAGCTTCAGGTGTTTAAGTGTGGACGTTGCAACGCAAAGTGTAGCATTTCATCTCTGGCAAACAGAGATGGGCAGAGAAGTCTGATTGCATAAGAAGGCACTTAACCTAAGGAGCCCTGAATTTAACTGACAACTTCTGCAAGCCTAAGGCATGATCTGCCCTGAAGCTTTGCTTGTGTCACCGAGATGTTTATCTTCACTGATATAGCTGTATTGACAAGAATCAGGGTGTAGGCAGATAAAGTTGTACTGGCAAGAACTACCTGATTTTATTCAATGAAATAATTTAAATTATACTCTTGGAAGCAATCTTTTTGTTTGTGTAAGTATTCTTTAGGAACATTTGGCATTTATAGGATAATGGCGTAGCTCTGTAGAAGAAGCAAGGAAAAGATGTGTTTTTACAGTTAAGGAGTCTTGTTCATACACCTAGGAAACTATTGGTATTCATAGAGCACTTGGTGGAGATAACTTGATTAAAAGTCTCATGCACTATTTGTGGGACCTGCATAGGGTAAGTATTAAATAGGGTTAAAAACAAACACACCACAACAAAACCACCACCACCAACAACAAAATCATAAAGTTAGCTTCAGTGAGCCAAGTGTTGGGCATATTTTCAGAATGCTGAAAACTACCTTGTGAACCCCGTAGATTATTTTCACAGCTTATTTGCTATGTCTCTAATAGGATATTTATTTGTTTACACAAATTCTGTGTTTATTGCTTTTCTGTACCCCCTCTTCTTTCTTTGAGAAAGGCCTTCATAAATTGATAGCACAGTGTTGATTGTGTTGGAGTGCATGACTTTGTGCCCTTGGGGATTACAACCAGATTATTTCAAATTCAGCTAGTCCTCAGCCAGGAAAGATTCATATTCACTCTTATGTCAGCAGGAGGTTTAAAAAATAAATAAATAAAAAACCAAAAAACTTTAAATGAGAAATAGTTCTTACCACTGGCTTTCATAATGTTTACTTGCAGATGCTTTAAACTTTTACTTTTCATTAAAAAGCTTAACTCTGAGTGCTAAAACTATCAATTAAGACTTTTAAATAAAACATGAAAAGACTAGAAGCATCTAACTACCAAGATTTGCTTCAAATTAGAAAGAAGTGCTTGTTGTTATCACAAAAACTGAACAAGAAATAATTTTATTTCCTTGTTTTTCCTTCTTTTGCCTTTCTGTTCCCATCTACCTTTCGTTTGCTTTCATTCATGCTTACTTATACACCTTCCTTTTTCCGTTTCTGTTATCCTTTCCATTTTCAATCTTCTTGTGATATTTTCCACAAATTACTTCTCCCCATTTCTCACCCATGCACTGCATTAGATAACCTTTTTTTTTCCCTTACACTTGGATAGTCCCCTCATTTCCTTCTGTGGTTCAGAGTGCAGAGCCATGAAAACATCAAATGTCATTAAAATTAGAGCGTACATTAAAATTAGGATCTACAAGGTGCTGAGCACATTGCCAGATCCAGCAAAGGATGCCTACTTAGTCATGTGTCTCCCCATTCACATCTGTAGCAAGTACTTAAGGAAAATGCCTAAGTAGCTTTATGGAGATTGGCCTTTGTGTCCTCAACTCTTAGTTTGAATATGCAGCAGCAAAATAATCCATCGATATAGCAGTCCCTACGTAGTGTTTAACATCATAATGTAACACCTAAAAATGACCCATTAAAATCTATTTGATGAAAAAAGTCTTCTCTAAGTAGTCTCCAAACACAGATTTGAACTGGAAACTTTAGTAGCTGTTATGTGTGTGCACTGCATAAATAGTACATATTTAATAATGTGAGCACTTAAACACCCTTTTTATCTTCAATTAAATATTAAAATAAAAATTAAGTACTTTTGAAGTAGCTAAATATTTTATTCATTTGTCCTTGGTATTTAAGTACTTTAGATAGGCCCCTGTGACAAAGAAGATGGCAGATGGACTAAGAATTTAGATTGAGGTACTCAGGCTACAAACATATGCAACAACATGGAGAGAACACAAAGTCCTACTGTATCCACAGCAAAGCATATTTTAATTGAACAAACTATGCTCAGGCTGGGAGGGATTTGTGGAAAGATTCTGTTGCAAAGTTACAACTAACAGAAACTTTGAAACTGAGGTCCAGCTGTACTTTCCTGGATGTCACTAGGGAAACTCCCACCAAGCGGTAGCATAATAGAGCTCTTGATGGAGACTTTAAAAGAGCCAAGCAGAAGATGGTCCGGAGAGGATTTGCCAACTGAAATTCTCTGTGCCAACTGTATCATTACATGGTTGGCAATACCAGTTTCCTTTCAGAGAAGTGGTACCAGTTTTAAATTAATCATCTGTAGGATTTCTACTATCATTAAGTACAATCAAGTAACTACTGCATGTTTCTAAATCTGCAGCAGCATGTGAACAGTTTACTGAAAAATGGGTTTCAGTGATTGAATGAGTTTATTATTTATTTATTTTTTTGAGACAGATTGATAGAAAACATAGTGGTATTTATGGATAAGATTGCTAGCATGTATTACTTGCATGAACGGGAAGAAAATAGACATCAGGGGCTTTAATTTTAGAACACCTGGCAAGTCCGGGCTGATGTTTCTTTGAGATTTCCTTTTTTTCTTAACCTTAACTCTGAGACATAGGGAATTTATTGTGGTGGTGGTGTTGTTGGCTTTTTATTTTTTTAACCACAAACTTTGTTTTGTTTATTTGGTTGATTATTTATTTATTTATTTATTTGGTCGATTATTCATTTATTTATTTTACGAGATGACAGCACACAACTGGAAGTTCGGAAATTTGGAGTTACTCGTTTTGCTTCTTGAGACAGGTAGGAAAAGTCACCGAGTTTCTTACCAGTTGCCCTTCTATTCTGCAAGCCGGCGCCGGGCTGAGGACAGCCCTGTCCCGCAGGACCCTTTGCAGGCGGCTGGCGCTGTGTTAGCGCTGACCTGCCAGGGGAAGGCCCCGCACCAGCCCCGCCGCTCTCACTCATGCGGTTACTCCCCCGTGCTTGAGTGCTTTCATCTTGCGTTAAGATCTTTTGCAATTCATATTAGCATCTTTGCAAAACTTGGCTGTAAAAGTGCACCGCCCTCGGGGCAGGCAGGGCAGGGCAGGAGGGGCCGTTTCTTCGCCTCCGGTCCCGGTTTCGGGGGTGTTTTCGCAGCGATGTGGAGGACTTCTGGTTAAGGGCGTCTCCTCGCCCCTCTCCGGGGATGCAATACATCCTGGGCCGAGCAGAGCCGGGGCGAAATTCCTTTCTCTTTCTCCCCTAAGCCTACGCAGTTGAGTAAGGGTTGTGACTTCCGATCATCCCCGTGTGAATTAAAAAGTCCCCCAGCAAATTGCAGCAGGTTTCGTTCGAAACGAACGCGAAATGTCTAAAAAGGCTTTTGCACACCCACCGTTCGCCCTCTCCCTTTCACGCATCCGCACCCCGCGCCCATGATCTCATGCTGCTGAAGGCATGGCACAAGATCTACGGGAGGCTGGAACCGGTGGAAGGCGGGGGGGGAGGGAGGGCGGGGGGAGAGGAGAGGCGGTAGCGTGGGGCTCTCACCCCGTGCTGTGCCCAGGTGCGGTACTGCAGGGGCTGCGCCTCTCGCCCGCCGGCTCGGGGGGCACGACCCGGGGAGGAGAGCAACGCCTTCTCCTTCAATGCGGGGCTTGCTTGGCTTTGCACCGTGTCGTCTCCCCACCTCGGCTGCGGGGGCTGAGACACCCGTTTCCCCTGGTTTCGGGGCAGGAGGGAGCCGTGCGGGTGCGGTGCGGGGCTGCGGGGCCCCGCAGCTCGGGGGCGATGCTGCCGGTGCCACCCTGCAGCCGGGGGGGGCGGCCCAGAAACGTTTTCAGCCCGGTTGGTGGCCGCGTCTGCGGTGGCAGATGAGTAAGTAAGGCAGGGAAGAAAAGGAAGAAAAAAAAAAAAAAAGAAAAAAAAAAAGCGTAACTCTTTGTTAGGCGCCATGTGTGTAATTACCGGATAATCAAAGCTGATGCTCGAATAGACAGGGGAAACATCTGATGGGCCAAGTTTAGACCAATTAAAAGACCCGAAATCGTTCTTTTTTTTAAGGCGAAAGTGGCTTTTCGAGACACTGGCACATCTGAACTACCCAACGAGGGGAAAGGCGCCCGCCGTGCTGCTAATTCCGCGGCGCGGCTGGGTGGCGGGCTGGGGAGAGGGGCGTGCGTGTGTCCGCCGCACCGCCCGAGCCATGTTCTGGCAGTGTGCGGCTCCCGAAAGACAGGGAGGCAGTGCGATTGTGTGGGAGCTGAACTCAGCCTCCCTCTTTAACATAGGCTCGTCCTCTGCATTGCATCCGAGCTTCGGTGATTTGCTGTTTGGAGACTGCAGATTTGCATAGCCCTGCTCTTCGCAAGCATGGTTATTTTTTTTTTCCCAGCTTCTTTCATAAGGGTGCACTATTCTCTCTGAAAACATCCTCGGGTATTACTGTCAATAGGCAGACCATTGAGATTGCCGGAGCAGCCCGGTTATTGTCTGGCGGCGTGTGCGAGCGTGTGTGTGTGCGAGTGTGTGCGCGCCGGGAGAGATTGCTCCGAGAGGGCTCACCAGTTTGGAGATGAATGGAGGGAAGAGCAGCAGTTTGATTTTTCTCTGCTTTCCCAGCGCTGGCTGATGGAGTGGCATCCCCTGCTTCTTCCTTAGCAGCGATGTGGCATGATTGGCTACGCTGTGGATTACTGAGGATGGGGGAATGCTTGGCACTCTCGTAGCACTTGCAACTGTGGAGTATTGTTAATGAGCACCAGCCCCGGGAAAGCTGAAACTAGCGATTGTTTGAGCACGGGGCTTTTCCTCTCTTCCACCTCTTTGCGAAGGCTCGGAATCGCCTGGATTCTCCGCCTCTGACTATGTCTCGGATTGTTTTGGCCAGAAGAAGACCTGGAGAAAAGGATCCTCACCATAAGCTTGCCCAAAGGGAAGCCATGGCTCGCCTGGTGCGGTGAGCTGCCACCGGCACCGTGCGCGAGGCTGCGAGCGCGCCTCTGCCCAAACTTTGCCTCCTTCCCTGTGGCTGCTGCTCCTCCCGAGGACGCCGTGCACCGGAGGATGGGGGGCCTCCTCAGGGGCAGCCCCCAGCCGGGCCCCGCCGGCAGCAGCAGCGGCAGCGCCGGGGGCCGCTTGGCCCTGCTCTGGATAGTCCCGCTCACTCTCAGCGGCCTCCTTGGGGTGGCGTGGGGCGCCTCCAGTTTGGGCGCTCACCACATTCACCATTTCCATGGCAGCAGCAAACATCATTCAGTGCCTATCGCTATCTACAGGTCACCGGCTTCCTTGCGAGGCGGACACGGTGGGTTCGGGCGCCGCTCGGTTTTCCCCGCACGGTGGGCTGCGCGCCGCGCCCCGCACCTCCGCCCGCCCCGCAGAGCTCAGGCAAAGGGATGCGGGGGGCCGGGAACCCCCGATCCCGGTCGGGGGGCGTGGGGAAGGGGTGGGGGAGCTAGGGGTATCCCGCTGCTCCCGGTGCGGGGCCGGAGGGGGGCTCGGCTGGCCTCCAGCCGGCTGGGGGCGGCCGGAGGATGCTGCCGGAGGAGCCCGCGGCCAGCACCGGGGCTTCCCCCGGGGCTCCCCGCACCCTTCAGTATCCCTCTGTGTCCCCCCGGCTGCAGAGCGAGCGGGGAGGAAAGCCCAGCCCGGCGGCGCCTCCGTCTCCTGGAGCCGCTGCCCCCGGGGGGGAGAGCCCCGGAGGTACCAGCCCTCGCCCCCCGGTTCGCTCCTGTCCCGGTCCGGGGGTGCAGAGGCGAGCAAAGCGCCCGTGCGCCGGGCAGGGCTGTGGCAGGGCAGGGCAGGGCAGGGACCCCGGCGGGGAGCGAGGGGCGGGGAGCGAGCCTGTGCGGTGCTCCATCGCTGGGGATGACCGTGCTCCTTCCGACTCATTGCCTCTGTGGGAAAGTCAATGAACTAAAAAGCAGAGGTCAGCTAATTGCACGGGGGAGCGGGAGAGAAGTCAGCGCTTAATCACTGAGAAGGGGGAAATAATGCCCACGGTAGTGGTCAGGAAAGGGACAGAGATAAAAATGCTTTTAAAGTGTAAATGCATTTTGCTTCAGAAATACAGTACTGTGGGACTTAGTTTCTGAAGTGACAGGAAGCTGCTTCAGTGCTCTTTAAACAGCGCTGTTACAGTTTTTTGTTTCGCATACATACTTACATGAACCTATACATAAATACATGCAAAACAGATATGAACATGTTCAGCGTTACCAAAAGCTGTAAAAGAAAGCTAAACACCAGACTGTGCCTTAAGGATTTAAAACCAAAGCCTCCCTTTGTCTCCGAGGGAGGAGAAAAAAAAAAAAAAAAAAAAAAGGAAAAACCCTTGTTGGCTTCTGATTAGATTATACAGCTTCATTCTTCTTCATTTTCTCATCTTGCCTTGCTTCATTTGCACGATCATGCAATGTCGTTTACAAGATTTGCAAAGTAAAAAACAGATCTTATGCTTAACCTTTGCATCTCTGTGCAAGATGACCCAGTTGCAGGCACGGGGTAGTTAGGATTTAATGGATTTTTTTTTTCTTCAGTGATTAGCAATGCTAACGTTAGGGGATATGGTTGTATTGTTTACCTGAAAATTTCCAGTGTGTGTTGAATACACATTAATCCTAAACTGCTAGAAAAGACAAAGTGGACAGAAATGACTTTTCTTAAGCATTTTGTTAATTAAGAAAGAAGTTAAATGTCTGGTGTAATGCAAAAAAAAAAAAAGAGAGAGAGAGAAAGAAATTTAGGCCATCACTCTCCACTGTAGTGTATTCAGGCAGTGCAAGCTTGAGAATGCTGCATGTTCTGTACTGTATGTGGTTACAGGGGAAAATTAGAGATGTATGTGTGTATATATACATACTTATTGTTCTTAGAATTTCTGGACGTATAGGGATACCATTTAGAGGCTTTCTAGGGGAGGCTAAAAGAATAAGGGGAAAAAGCAAATGTAATACTATAAATACGAGCTACAATTCCTTAGAAAGCATTTTAAAATCACACCTTTTGCTATTTTTTAAAAACGTTATCTTGGACCCAGTCAAAGGGTAGTGGTGCAAAAAGGTAACCCTCCTGGAGGAAATGAGTCTTCCTAAAGAAAATGAAAGGTGAAGACGTGGAGTTGACACTTAAGGACTTCATAGGGAAGCCCAGGCGCCTCTCCAGAAGTTAAGTAACTGATTTTACAAAATGAAAAATGTTACATGTCATAAGAAGGTATTCCAGAGTGTTTTCAGAGTGTGACTTTAAAAGTCCTTGCTTTTCTTTATTTATCAGAAGCTCTGCTATTGGATGGTGTTTTAAAACATCTAATTCATTTCATTATTAATTCTTCAGAGAGGTGCTCCCATTTGCTTCTGTAAGTCTAACAGGAACATTTGTCTTCGTGGCTGAGCAGGGTTGGACACAGCTCCTGTGGAGCCCATCCCTACGTTTCTACGCATCAGTCAGAGAGGGCTGGGTGACGTGCATGCTTATTCCTTACCCTGGCATCAAAGGGCAGTAATGCAGTGTCCCTGCAGGTTTAAGCATGGTGAGAGTGAGAATTTTACTCTCAGACTTGTATCCTGCATCAACTGGGCTTCAGCATTAGCTCCATTCAGTTTTGCAATTTTTCCATTTTGCATTTCTTCCATTTTTCCTTTACATAAAGGTTGCAGTCTTTGTGGTGACCTCATACTTGCCTTTTTGTTACTTTGGCAGTTTTCTGTAGCATCATACCTGTTAAAAGTTGAAAAGATGTTTTAGGGTAGGTCAATTAGTCGATCCCCTGAAAGCATTGCACTCTAATATTGTGAGTCAGCGGTGTCGAAGGAAGGAGAAAAAATCACTTTTCCCATCCATTTGATAAATGTCACTACAGTTCTCAGACATCCACACCTTCCTCCTCTAACCCTGGCACCAGCTAGCCGTACCACCCCCATCCTCTCAGCTTTGCTTTGATTTTTCATTCTTTCAGTTTTCCTTCAGCCAGCCCATTTCCAGCTAATAGTATAAGCAAAGCCAAAAGCCCAGCATGGTTGGATTCTTGCCACTTCTTTCAACAAACCAAACCACAGTCTTGCTGCTAACATTTTCTTCAGGTAATTTTGCTTGGATTTTGCTTAGTAGTATGATCTCATGTGGCTTAAGTTGTCAGTATTGTGCCTCACAGAGACATAAACAGAATTCCAACCAAGGAATTAGTTAACCCTATAAAAAAAAAAAAAAAAGTAGTAAAAGTTTTTTAATACATTGAAGGTAAAATTAAACATCTTTCAAGCTTGACCAAATTATTATTATTATTATTTTTTACTTAGCTTTCTGACTCACATTAAACTTGGAAAGGTGGCACATGGTTAAAGCAATCGAGAGTTTAACCACAGGAAGAAATAAGAAAGTAACTTTCTGGGTCATGACATCAGCAACATAAAGAGAAATGCCGAGAAGTAAGATAATGAAGTTCACAAACGTAAGTCCTGGGGTGCTCAGTGCTTACCAGTGGTCTCTGCAGCATGTGGGGCATTTGGTGACTTGTGTTCATGTCTCCTTGCTCCATTTGAGAGGAAGGCTATTGCTTTTGTTGTAGCTGTATCTACCATGCAAACTTTTTTTTTTTTAATTTTTTTTTTTTTGAGTAGGTAGTGTAGCTCATACTGCAGTGCCACTAGATTGCAAAAACATATCAAAGTCCACATGAAAGGAAAGTGATTGCAGCTTTCGAAGTAACTTTAAATGAAGAAAGTCAGTTTCTTTGAGAATCCACCCATATGGTAGGTTGTGTGGAGTGAATATTGCACATTGAGTGAGTAAAAAGTTGGAAGCATAGCCTTATGGATGGCTGTCACCATCCTCATTCACCCCTTCCTTCCTGCAAAAACCTCTTTGTTCTCTACTGGACTGGGCCTTTTATTGTCCCCCAACTTCTCATTCAGGTACTGAATGACAAGTAGTGTATGGCTATTTATTCTGGCTATTTCTTCTCTCTCTGCTCTGAGGTTCTTGTGCAAGCATTTTTCTGAAAAATGAAAGTCAATTTTTTTATTTTTCTTTTCCAAATCTGCCAGAGCAGGACCCAGGAGGTGACTAATGATATTTGCATGTTGGTATGTCCATGTGCTTGGAATGAAAATGCAAAAATGAGGAGGGAATAGGATCTTTGTGCTCACAGGCAGAACAAATAATGCTGAGTGTTATGTGTAGGGGTGGTGCATCTGAGGACCTGGGTTAGCATGAGGCCAGAGTGTATCTGGCTGGTTGAGATTTATGACCAAGATATAGGCAAATGGTTTAGGAGGAGTGGAGGGTGTCTGAAGTGGAATGAATAGGGTACTGGCAGCAGTTGTTAAGAAAGTGGGAGTTTGGGACTGGGAGGTGCTAGTGTCCTTTGTGGTGCAAAAAAATAGAGGGATTTAAGCTGTCAAGCAGATTGAGTGAAAAAATGTTTTAGCAACAAAGTTCCCGAGCAGGAAGAAGAGTTTGAGAATTTGTGGAAAATGAGGTCATGGGGAAAAAATGTTAGCAGTGGAGTTTCAGAGATAACAGCTGATGTCGAGCAGAGGGATTGTGTGTTACGATAACACATTCCCTCCCCCAGTCTTTCTTACCTAGAACCTGATGTAGGAGCACAGGCATACAGGCAGACCGCACACTTCTAAACTAAGCCTGCATCTTCCAGTCTCCGCTTTGCCACTGTGGCTGAGGTTCACGTGCACTGGATGCATCCAAATAATGTCCATTTAGAGAAACTTCTGTAACAGAGTCCTAACAAGCTCACCTTTACCAGCGTGTTGCTCCGTGGGCTGCATCAGGCAGCCCTTGTTCAGTGAAGACGCCAATTGAACTCCCCAGGAGCTTTCACTAAGTAAGAATAGCAACACCGCAGTAAAATCATTTATGCTACCATAATGAAGAATATAATGAAAACAACTTTGAAAAATGTGCATATGAAGTATGTGTTTAAAAAAAAAAAAGAAAGAAACACCACTGTAAAGAAAGACTTATTGGTGTAGGTAAAGTATTTTATGGCCTTTTACTTTCTATTTTTCATATACTGGAATTGCTATTTCTGAATATAATGATAATAAAATAAATATTTTAAGATTAGTTTAAATGAAATGACATTTCTCATTTAGAATGCACTTATTATGTGGCAGAAAAGGGTTATATTTTGATTAAAACATCAAATGTAAATGTTTCCAGATGTTCAAACATTGTTTCACAACATGATATTAGAGGTAGAAGTGAGAAAGTCTCATTGTCATGTCTCAATTGCTTTGTTTTGAGATCTTTTTCTTAATGTTTTTTTATAATCTGTTTGTATATCACAGTCTTCTTATCTTATATCTTCTTTTCATTCAAGAGTTTCCAAATAGCTGCTAGGTCTTCTGCTATGAGCACATATGTATAACTGAGGCATTTCCACTTTAAGGCTGTAAAGCATAGCAGCTGCCTCCAGGTCTTTAAATTATACAGACTTTATATCAAAATTTCCAATATGCTCCATCAGTTATTATCCACATCAACTGCCAAAGTATTAGCATCAATTGGAATAAAATGAATAACAAAGCAATTTCAGTCAGCATAGTGGTTAATTGGCTGTGCAGTTAGATATGCAAATTAGGAAGCATGGTTTCTATATTATTGTTTCTGTCAATATGGCTTCTCAAAGAGGCATACAGTCTTCAGCAGTATTGTGGACAGTCTGGAGTACTATAATCAAAAGTGGAAAGTTGCTCATGGATTTCTGATAAGCATCTTTATACAAGCCCTACTGCCTTAGTACGTGCAGAGCTATTGATTGACTGCGGTGCTTTTACAAAACCTAAATAAATAACAACACTCTGTTGTCACTTATCAGTAATAACACTTTTGCTTCAGCCTGTGGTAACCATGTTTTTCTAGATTTAAAGCATGTTTCATTGTCTTTTAATCAAATACTGTTTGAAATAAGTTATCAGAAGAAATTAATTTAGCATTCAATACAGTGTACTTCCCGCTGCTTCTAATTTTCAAAGATGGATTTTTACTGATAGCAAGGGGTTGTCTTGGCTTTAAGGGAAATTTCTGTCTCTTCATTTTAATCCAGGGAAAACTCTTTAGACTAAACTCTGATATTAGACTCTTATGCCCGGCATGAGTAAGGGCAAACAATTCTATAGTCCTAGTATTTTCTCAGTTTTCTCACGCAGATGGTCATTACAATGTCTAACCATAGGATGACATGCTTGATCATTTTATTTTCTGTATATCATATAGGTTATTTTATTGGAGTTAATTTTTTGTCTTCTCCTTGGTCAAAGCTTGCAATAGTTCTTAACCTCTTCAAGTAATCAAGATGACATTACTGACCTCTTTCTTGTCTTTCCCCAGTATCAGTTAATTTATCTCTCTGTTATTAAGTTTGATGTCCTCAGGTCTGCCACAGTATCTGTAGCAATTTTTTCTAAACTAACAACTTCCATTCTAGTTTGTAAATACAGTGTAGGCAGAGCTGATAGATCTTGCTGTGATAATAAGTTGACTTGTGAATGTAGCTGTGATTATAAGTGGAATGGAACAATCTGATTTGATGAAAGAAAATGTATTATAAATAATGATGCTGCTCTATAAAGTTAAAAGTAACTAACATAAAGAAGACAGGCCATGTATTTATCATCATTTACACTTTTTCTTTGTTTCCTCATAGCAATATGGATGCCCCAAAGTAATTTTTCTCACTCCTTCTCATAACTTTGTATCACAGACATTTCCTTATAATGAGAAAATGCTCCATAGTGGTAAGATGAAAAAATTAAAATTTCACTAACAGTTGAAAATGTTGAAAAATGTTCAGTAACAATAGTCATTAACCATAGACGTAATTGCTCAGAGTAATATAATTAATTATTCTCTTCCCTGTTAGTTGACAGAAAAAATACCTAGAGAAAATAAACCAGGAAAGGAGGAGGAGAGAAGTAAAGTTGCTGCATGTCACTCTGCAGAGCTGGGATAAACTGGTGGGGAGGATGTCATGCTTAGGAGCAGTCACTGTCTCTGCTATGGACCCATCATCACTGAATCACCATAGAAAACAGCAGTTCTGAATTTTCAGAAGCACAAAACTACTTTTGCAAGCACTAAACCAGCCAAATCCACAAAAATAGCCCCATTGAAGGGTGTGACTGGCTTGTTCAGTCTAGGTAGGATAAGAAGAGTGTACTGATACTACAGATACATGGCATCCATGATCCTGAATCTCAGAAGACAAGTTGAGGCAGGGTTTGCCTCTGAGGAATAAGCATAGTCTATTATTTCACATATTTGAACTGTAAATGGCACAATGACATATCTTCCTTTTAAATACATAGTTAGGTATTTTCCTTGAGAGCTTGCTACAGAAACACAGAGAGCTGGAGGGCTCAGAAATAAAAGATTTGCCCAGATCATTCTGCTATTTTGGGGTCTTAGTGGGGGATGCACTTAGACACCTACACAGAAATGACAAAAGTGTTAATTCTTTCCTTAGCTATCTTTTACTACAGCTGTAACTGGGAAGAAAAAAAAAAGCTTCTAAAGCAAGTTCACTATGTTCTAAATATGTTCTTTTATCTCTACGTATCTGCAAATGACTTAGGTCTTCTCTGGGCATTGCTTATGTTATTCCTTCAACTCATCTACAATTCTAAAGTAAATAAGAGCAGAGAATGACAAGACTTACCGGAGAAACCTTGTCTACCATGAAGAGGAGTCAGGTGTAGCCATAGAATTATAGAATCATAGAATGGGTTGATTTGGAAAGGGCCAAGAGATCATCTAATTCCAAACTCCCTTCCATGGGCAGTGACACCTTCCACTAGACCAGGTTGCTCAAAGACCCATCCATCCTAGACTTGAGCATCTCCAGGGATGGGGCATCCACAACGTCTCTGGGCAACCTGTTCCAGTGCCTCACCACCCTCACAGTAAAGAATTTCTTCCTTATATCTAATATAAATCTAGCTTCTTTTAGTTTAAAGTCATTACTTCTTGTCCTATCACTACACTCCCTGACAATGAGTCCCTTTACAGCTTTCTTGTAGACCCCCTTTAGGTACTGGAAGGCCCCTATAAGGTCTCCCCAGAGTCTTCTCTTCTCCAGGCTAAACAACCCCAACTCCCTCACCCTCTCTTCATAGGAGAGGTGCTCCAGCCCTCTGATCATCCTTGTGGCCCTCCTCTGGACTTGCTTTAATAGGTCCATGTCCTTCTTGTGCTGGAGGCACCAGAACTGAATGCAGTACTCCACGTGGGGTCTCATGAGAGCGGAGTAGAGAGGGACAATCACCACCCAAGTCCTTCTTCTCGGACCTGCTCTCAATCCATTCTTCACCCTGCCTGTATTTGTACTTGGGATTGCCCTGACCCAGGTGCAGGACCTTGCACTTGGCCTTGTTGAACTTCATGGGGTTCACACCGGCCTGTCAAGGTCCATCTGGATGACATCCTTTCCCTCCAGCATGTCAACTGCACCGTGCAGCTTGGTGCCATCAGCAAACCTGCTGAGATCCCACTGTCCTTGTCAACAACAAAGATGTTAAACACTGCTGGTCCCAATACTGACCCCTGAGGAACTCCACTTGTCATTGATCTCCACTTGGACATTGAGCCATTGACTGCAGTTCTTTGAGTGTGACCATCCAGCCAATTCCTTACCCACTGAGTGGTCCATCCATCAAATCCATGTCTCTCCAATTTAGAGATAAGGATAACATGGGGGACAGTGTCAAATGCTTTGCACAAGTCCAGGTAGATGATGTCTGTTGCTCTTCCCCTATCCACCAATGCTGTAAACCCCTCATAGAAGGCCACCAAATTTGTCAGGCATGATCTGCCCTTCATGAAGCTATGTTGGCTGTCACCAATCAATAGTCTTAACCCATGTTTCTATTGCTCAGTCACTGGAGTTGGCTGACTTTCTCAGTCAGAGCAACTCTAGAGAGTGCTGGGAAGTAAGTGGAAAGGAGATAGGAAGAAATGTCCGTGGGCTCCTCCTCACTGTCCAGCAGACATGAGGAGATGTGAAGGAATTAAGGGCTACAGAAGATACTGTTTCTTATTGTTGGCCTGGGCCTGATTTGTTCTTATTGAGGTCAAGCACAGAATTTCCTCTGCGTAACCTGATCTATTGTGCCTCTGTCTGATCTGATGTCCCTCATGCACATTGTACTTCTGGTGTGGTTGCTCTCCACCAAAGCAATGTTGTTGTTGTGTTTTTTTTTTTTAAGCTATGAACAAAATAGTGAAGATAACTATGCAAACTCATGAGTTTTTAAAATTGGTTTAATGCTGTTAGTGGTTGTTTTCACTATATTTCACATGACAAGAATTATAAGGGAACTTTCAGTGAAAATAATGAATCACCACATTTACGGAAAACATATGAGTGTGAATTGAATCATGCTGTTATTTTGGGTTTGAATATTCAGTGTCCACAGAGAGGGGTTTAGGAGTGGTGACAAAACAACAGATGTGAGATTAGCCACTTTGACTGTGTCTAAATGGATACATCCTAAAATCCCAGTGTCCCAGTTGGTGAGAACATACTGGATCTCTCATCCAGGGCCAATCCCATGCTTTTTTTCAGGCTGGTTTGTGCTTGCAGTTTGCCTTGCTGTGGATTTTATGTCCACCTGGGGTATGTGCCCCAGCCCTGGCATCCAGAGCTTCTCTCAAATAGTACTGTTGATAATTCTACAAAATTAGAAATGCTGTGAATCTTCATCTTCCAAAATAAACTCTTATAGAAAGTGAGGTTAAATAAAACATGATTTGGGCAAAGAGAGTGGGAGAGAAATCTGCCATTATTTTATTTCCTGGATTTTTTTCCAAGCAATTTTATTATTGCTTGGAAATTTCACTTAATATTACATTTAAGGAGTATTAATTGTCACATCACGCCCCATCAATTAGAATACATTTTTCAAGTAATGTGGTTGAGAAACATGTGCAACATGCTTTTGTTATAAATTGTTGGGTAGAAAGTGTTATGTATGAGGATATATAGGTCAAACTTTCATTTCAGCTGTGCTGCCTTTTTTTGATAGAAAACCAGTCTTTTACCTAGGATTGAAGCCAGAACTTTTTTTTTTTTTTTTTTTCTTTTTTTTGTAATGGTAATTTTAAACTTTTGTAGAAGTCTCCTCACACTAGCTCATAAAGTTTGCTTTTCATCACTCAGCACAATTTGACAGCTTTAACTGATGCCTGACATGTATACAGTAAAATCTACTGTATTTCATTTAGAGGGAAAAGTTAGTGAAGAAAGAATAGTAACAACATTATTTTGCAGCAACAACAAATATTTTGAAGTGAGATGTTTGAATTTCTTATTGTACAAGGCATTGTAAAACAATGCAGTTAAGTGAGTTGTTGGTTCATTGAGAAGAACTGTGGTCCATAAATATCTAACGTGGACACTTAAAGCTCAGTTTGCAGTTGGTTATGATTTTTTGAGTTCTATGATCAGCTAAATGAAAATTCTGATTGGACGCAAGTATCCAAAACCTGGAAAAAAAAACACACTTAAAGATCCTGACATCCGCAGAGGTAAGTAATTAAATGAGGAAAAAAACATGATAAATCTGTTAGATATCTATAAAGGCAATTATTTTAGGTGTGGAAGCAGTTATTAACACTGACAAAAATTGTAAGTGACTCAAAGACTGCTCAGATCCTAGTTACTCAATGTACTTGTAGGAAAAAGTTCACCTGTCAGAGGGCTTATGCCTTAGATTTAGAGAAGATGGGTTTAAGTGTAATCAGTGTCTCATATGTTTTTTTCTGGCCCTTGAACTAGGGACAAATGTCACTTTATTTCACCAAAAGTCACTGCTGCAGAAGTGGGAAAGGCTTGTCCTCAGCTGGTCATAGCAACTATGGCCTGAATAAATACGTCAAGATTTTGCAAATATTTTCTGTTTGTTTCAAGTCTTTAACTTGATCTCTGCTCATTATTTGATAGTCTCTCACCTTTTTTTTTTTTTTCCATTTTCCAAATTATTTGAATTGGAAGAAATACTGAAAAGAGAATTAAATGTAATATACAAATAAATTTACATATGCAAACAGTGTATGACATTAATTTTGTCTTCCGTAGGGGTCAGATAATTGTCAAAATATCATTTAGAAAAAGGAAAAATTGGGGAGAAAAAGAGCAGTCATTATTTCTAAATGATACTTTTGTATAAATTTCATATATAAACAGTTCAGTGTTCCTGAAATAACCTTGTTCTTAACTGTAACATCAAAAAAAAAGTGGCTACATTAGCCCTAGTCCTGCATGAGTGCCTATATCTCTATGATGCTACAGTATATTTTGGAAATAGGCTTGTCTGGAATGGTTATTCCTGTTTTTCAGACAGAAGCTAAGGCACAGTAAATCAGCTTCTTGTTTGTGTTCCTTCTTGAATGATTCAAAGAAATCAAGCAATGGTTAGATTGGCCATCTGAAAATTCCCTGTGTGTCTCTTGTGCACTTGCCTGTGATATAAGAGACTTATCTGGGGCACAGCCAGAGTGTGTAACACTCTGTTGTCAATTGGAATAGCTTAAAGCAGGCTCCATGCTGGCTTAGCGTATGCCATGACTCACTCATCCCTCCATAAGCAATTCATTGGCTGATGCTTTTCCCACAGCTGTGTGTCAAACAAGAACTAAGTGCAGCAGAGGTTAAGGACTCTCTGCTTCAACCCTTGCTTGTGCTTGTTAATGAATAGCCATCCAGGAGTCTGTAGCTTTACCTACCCAAATGGGACAAGCCTCTAATCATAAATCACAGAACAGCCTGAAATGGGAAAAGGAATTAAACAAAGACTGATAGAGCTCCATATTGTTGTTACTTTCTGTCAAGTTGTGCTAATACTAAGACAGTGCATTAAAACAATGTGCTAGTTACTGAACAAATACTCTTCTTCCTTCCATCAGTGTATAGGTCATTTTGGTTTGTTTGTTTGTTTTTGTTTTACATGGAATACTTTCTCAGTTGTTTGGTTTTGTTTTTATAGAACTACTGTAATTATTTGAGATACAGAAAAGGCATACAATACTGATCTTTGTGTATTCTAGTGCACTAAGCTTAGAGCTCCCATGCTTTTATAGACGAGACTTTCCTGTCTTTTGGTATAAGTCAAATCTTTCCAAACTCTCCATCAGTGCTTACATTTTGGGGTCCATATGCGGAGCAGTTCCCTTAAATATTGTTCTCTGCTTGTCTTGTAATTCCAATTGCTTATGCTATCTGATGTCTGTTAAGTGAGAAAGGCAGTCATGATGCATTGAGTTTAGATTTGAACTGGTGAATTCACATCATGTCATTTTGTTTTATAGATACTGTTTGCCAATTCCTATACATATAATTGCTCTAGATGTTTGAATGTTGGAGTCAGTAGGCTAGGTATTTTCTCTCTATTCCATAAGTGAATGTGAATGGAGTGAAGGTTTCCTTCATTGAAGGCATATCTAGCATTGTTTGAAAGGATTAGTTGCTTCCCTATACTACTTTAGGACTGTTAAGATAATTAACAGTTTATCAGCATGATTTCACAGGCCACGATTTGTGAGAATCACTGGGACACTGCTCTCTAGTTTGCAGTGAGTCTGTGTGATTTATTGTGTGTGATGCCAACAGAGTCAACAGTCACAGAGGAAAGGTCAGCATTACCTTTCTTTCATATATATATATATATATATTTAAATATATATATATTTAAATATATGTATATATTTAAATAATGTTTCATTATTTTTGTCTTTTTCTTAGTGGATGCTATAATTTTAATTTGTTTGTTTAGACTGTATGTTGTTTAGAAATTTCAGTCACAGGTTGTGTGCCCATTGTGCTAAGCAGATGGATTGCATAGAAAAAGACAAGAAAGCCGAGGAAATAATCACTCTCTGCTGCTGACGGTACTCCCCAGGGTAGATTTCAAAATAGCTCAAGAGCTGTGTAAAATTAATAAGCTGTTCCTCATGTACTGAAATCCTTTTTCATACTGCATTGGCAGGAGGGATCTCTAGAGAGAGGAGGGGCTTCAAATAAGATATGCCAGAGGATGGGGTTGAAGATTGTGCCTGAAAGTCCACATTTTACTGAGTCCAGTGGATGATGAGTGCACTCTAACAACATGCATAAAAGCAGTGTGTCTGGAATTTGTCCACTACAAGATCTCTGCATCAGTGAAGTCCATATAATCCCTCAGAACAAGGTTTATTAGGCATAAAATTTGAATCAGTGTCCTTTTGTTTCTTTAGCATCTGTATAATTTTATTCAATGATAGCAGAAAGAGATGAGAAATCAGGGAACAGTACTCTTACCTGATAGAGACTTGCTGTTGATGAGGTATTTTAGCAGCTTTCTTCAGGTAGTAGGTCAATTTATATTCTGTGATGTGGAGGCGTGTTCCCTTGGACTCCAGATTTGCAGAGTGGAATGAAGTGTTAGATTTTGTTATGGCATTTTAAAAGTGTTATTTTTTCCATACAGTATATGTTCAGTGCATATATGCAGTAGAGAAACTAAAAATAAAGATGTAACACTGAATTGTAATTAGAAGGAAAAAAATCATTACCCTGTCATGGAGAAAACTCTGAAATAATAAATATAACTGGCACATTTTACTGCTATCATAAATATTTATTCAGCACATGTCCATAGGCTCAATTTATTCCATCATATTCACTTAAGTGTGCTTTTGAAATGGCCCTTCTTCACACATACATTTCATCAAATTTTAGATTCCTTGATTAATTGCACAGACATTTTTTGCTGTGTGTCACATTCTGTCGTGTCTAATCCAATTTTGAAATAGAGGTATTCTTAGATCTTCTTACAGCAAAGCTATTCTTCTTGCTACAGATACACCTCTTTTGCTTATTTTCTTATAGAACGGATTAAGATTTAATAGTGATATATTTCCTAATAAACAAAGCAATAGGATAGGTTCTTCCATTATGTTAGAAATACCTTTCTTATGTGTTCATCAGAACCCATTAAATATTCTTGGGCAATCATTTAGTAATATATAAAATGTTTCTTGTCTTCAATTTCAGCAGAGCATCAATCCAAATGTTCTGGGCTATATTGTATAGTTGTCAAGGAGTTAAATATGTGCTATGAAGGTACAGTACTTAAAATTTACTGGTGTATGTCTAATGTTTATAGATAACCCTTTTAAAGAAGTCAGGATGTATTGCCATGTTGAGCCATTCTATCTTAATTCTCAATCAGTGTTGCATTGTCTCTGTGTTTTCTTTTGCAGTCAGACTGGCAAAGACCCTGTAGAACATTTACCTTGCAGTCTTGAGATTTTAATTATCTGATCAAGTGTATTAAATTCTGGTAAGGGTAAAACTGATTACAGTTTCTCAGTAAGCTGATGCCTTAGCAATAGTATCCTAGGAAATGGAAACTAAGTTTCTAGCAGATTTGAAAGGAGATCCAGTTCCCTGCTTTTCCTTTGCTTTTCAGATAGTGTTTTCAGTACTAGCACTCAGTGTTGCTGGTGCAAAGGTTTGTATTTTGATCAGTGAACTTGCTTTAGTTTTAATTTGTATATACACAAACTGTTATCATGATAAATACAGATTCTTTCATATTTTCATTGATGAATTTAAAATGATTTATTTGATCTGTAATGTTTATCACAGGAGTAAAGGTATGCAGGCAAATGTGGTATATAAATGCAGGTACTGTCCATCTTTATCTGGATCACCAACATCCAAAAAGCTTGGTCCAATGGATTATGTGAACGCAAAACAATCAAAGCAATGGTAACAAAGTCTAGGAGGAAAATGAGACACAGCTAGGGCTGTGAGCAATCTCATGTAAGCTGAATGTATTTAATCATGTATTGTAATAATAAACACCATACAGAAGGAAAACCTCTGGTCTCCTCCTTGGGAGATAATATGCAAGAGAAAATTCTCTCTGACATGATTACCCAGATACTTTGAAAATAAGAAAATGATTCATGGATTAACTTCAACATTGAATGAGGTTTCCATATACTGTGTATAAAGAAGCGGCTGAGTGATCACATACCTAACTCATGATGCTCTCAGCTGTGGCTTTCAGGAACCAGATTGGTTTTTTGTTTGGTTTGGTTTGGTTTTTGTTAGGCTTAGCTGTGAGGTGTGCCTATGTCAGTAGATACAGAAGGATGCTGCCAACTATGGTCTAGTATCAGGAGTCAGGAACATCTAGGTCTGATCCTCTGCAAATAGTGATGGTTGGAGGCTGTATTTTGCAGTCTTTTATGGACATACTTTCCAGAGAAATTGCCAATTCAACTTGATATCTAAATTGCTTTTTACAGCACTTGTGCTGGCAGATTTGTTGAAGACACAGGATTCTCCAAATGTCTCTGAGAGTTATCTAATCACAGGTGTGATTGAACCACTGGATAAAATATGATCTTCATTGTCACAGAGTCTGAAGCTAGAAGAACAATTACTGGTGTGAGTGAGCTAATGTTCTGCTATCAGCTTGACCAGGATCCCCCACTGGGAGCTACAGTGGGAAGCTAATGTGTCACACATGGCGTGGACATACCTTTTTAATTTAAGGAAGTAGGCAAAAAGCCTTCACAGCAGCTTAACTGCTGCTTATTTTATGTTGTGAATCAGCAATATAGCAGTACAATCTTTAGTGAATAAAAATTGTGTAAGCAATGTTAAGTACTGTTGCCAAAAAAGTTAAATGGATTACCCATGAAGTGAAAAGTACATATCCTGAAATCTTATCCAGGTATTTTAGCAATTTAAGAGATATCATTTTATATGCTGGGTATTCTTAAATGTTCCATTAAATTGAGAACTCTCTATATAAGCGTTAATTTAATTAAGAGTTCTTATAACAGAAAATTTTTGACAGGCCATTTTTGCTTTCAGAATTAACCACCTCCCTCTTCCCCCAGTGGTTAGTAAAAATAACAAAATGCTAGTTTTGAACCTGGTAGGCATGATGGTGATAGTAGCTGGCATTTAGCTGTCCCATATACTAGTTCATGCATGTGAAACAAAATGATTATACTTAGAGTTTTTGGCCATTTACTCAGTTTCTAGCAGGGAAAATTACTATAGATGGAAAACAGTTATATATTGATTTTTTTAACCAAAACTTCTGTATTGAGAGAAGAAAGTAATGCTTCCCTTCCCACAAAAATATGCTTTCCTTAAAACAAAGCAGCACAAAACAAGAACATGTGTTTGTATATATATATATATATATATATATACACATAAGGGTCAAATCAGTCTCTTTCAGGGGTGGTCAGTATGCTGAGAAGGAAGTCTTAAAGGAAAGTAGAGACTGCAGGAGAGACTGAAGTTCTTTATTCATGGGGTTGTCCGAACATACCCAGACACATCAGTTTCTTCACCAACAGTGTTATCCCCAGTATTATCCCTTTACTAAGAGAGTTGCCTGATTGTGTATCTTCAGCTGTCTTCAACTATCATTTTTGGCACTGTACAGGATTCAAAATGACAGGCATTTGAGGTGTTAGCCTCATGTTAGACTATATTACTCTATATTTACCTGTGTTTAGAATCTGTCTTCTTAGCCCAAAAGCTGCCCTTGTATACAAAAGTGTGATTTTAACTGTCTGTAAGTTTCATGTAATCAGATGAGCGTATTTATATAATTTATGTACCGGTACAACTGGTGTTAAGCACAGGACTGGGAACAGAGATCTGTGGTTCACCCTCTGTGGCACCTCTGGGAAGTTAGTTATATTGTCAGTCATCCTGGTTGGGAAATTAAGAATTCCTCTCTGCCTCCTGTAAGGCTGTTAACAGTCTTCAGTGTTTGTGAATGCATGAGGAAGGCATAATATTCTGTGATTGCTATTTAAGAAAGGATTTACATATATTGCTCTTAGGTTAGGCACTTGCAACATTCTGTCATCTTCTGCTTTAAAATATTGCTAAGCTGAAGGGTCAGTCAGTGTAAGTGTTAGGCTATTTTTATTTCAGATGTTTTAATATCTTGTTCAACTGTATGGCAAGAATCTCTCACTCCCGGTTGCAAAAAGCCTTGTTTTTTGTCTAACAGTAGAAGGCTGCAGAATGCAACAAAATGTGAATCTGGTTAGTCATGTTTGATCTCCAATCTTCCAGGCATCTATGGGAGTGATGCTGTAACTGCTCTGTTCATAAAATCCCTATTGTTATAACAGAGAAGTGTGAGACGCACACAGAATTTAGATCCAGTTCTCCTATGGCTGAATTAACTAGAGGTACAGGAAGGGTACAGACCAATAATGACAAATAATCACTAGTTCCAGAATGGATTTTTTTTTTTCTCATTTCTTATGCACTAGCAGCACACGTGCTACCATTGCCTATGTACATACCTTGTGTGAAAGATCTTTTCATCTTTGCTTCTCTAGCTATGGCGATTGTGAAGTGTCTATATAGTCTAAAATTCTTTTTGACCTTCTTCTATTCACAATCAAATTCTGTGATCAATACCCTGTCATGGGTATTTAACAAAATTCCGTGGTTGCTCTCTGCATAACAGTGTCATAGTCCTGACATTCATTTAAGAGAATAAACATGAATGTGTTGCCAGTATATGTTGTGCAAGGCTCTTTGCCATGCTAGGGTCAGAAAAAAATAATTTGTCCACAGCAGATAGCATAGAAAGCACTGTTTTCAGGTCCTATAATCAAGACAAATACAACTGCCTGTTGCCATGCACCATATATTTTCTGCATTATAGTAATGGATGCAATGCTGCCACCTGCTATGTCAGGACTTCCAGCTAATTGGAATAAGTTATGTGTGTTCCAGTTACTCTTATGGTCTATAAAAGGCTGCTTTGTCCTAAACTAGATAATAATTTTTGATGGATTTCCTTATGGTAGCAGATACAGTGGTATTTTGATGAGAACCATTGCTTTTCACAAACACAGGTGTTTTCTGCACATATTGAGGCTTTGGAGGTGATTTTTGCTACTGAGTTTACGCTAAGGCTGCCATTTAGTGTAGGTGATATGACCCAGATCCAGGTGTAGTAAATCCTGAAAGGTGTCTGAAGAGACATGGTTAAGGCCGTATCATCCGTTCATAGCTGATGGATGAAAAACTGCTATGTGCCTGCCCTGGTGCTTCAGCGTAGGATCCGTAGTAATTTCATCACAAGTAGTTACATCCTCCTGTCGCTGTGAGAGTGGTTCTGGCCATATGAATCAGAAGAGAGATAACCGCAAACATAAATAAGTACTCCTGAGAGTATGAGATGCTTGGTGTGTCATGGTCCGCTGGATCAGTTGGGATCAGGAGATCCACTGCACTCACAGCTTCATGCAGCCAGGTGGAAATTGTCCCCAGGGTCTTACAAAATACATGGCCTTGCTCCTGTGTTCTTCCTCAATTTCTCTGATTTTTATTTTTATTTTTTCCCCTCTGAGGTTGCCATCTTGTCTTACAATATAACCATGACTTCAGAAATCAGAAATGTAGTTTGTAGGCAAAGTTACTTTTCTTTTTTTTTTTTTTTGTAATAGAAATCTAACTGGAATTGGTAGCCTGATGGTTGCAATCCCCCCTCATTTAATAAGAATAGGATCGTTATGACTACCAGAGTGGTGTGTACAACTTTTAAAGTAAATTTCCTAATTTCCACATATTATGTGACTAACTACTTTTAGAAGATACCAGACTCTTGGATTTTAATCATTCTCTAATACTCAATGTTGCAGATTTGACAAGACAGAATAACAAACGGGGTTAATTTTTATAATTACTATTATCATTATTTCTTAAAGCTATAATATGCTTTAACTTTTTTTAGCCTTGAAGTGGTCAGGCAGTTGGACTAGATGATCTTTGAAGGTCCCTTCCAATTGAACTATTCTATTCTATTCTATTCTATTCTATTCTATTCTATTCTATTCTATTCTATTCTATTCTATTCTATTCTATTCTATTCTATTCTATTCTATTCTAT